>NW_005369365.1:679938-687280 GCF_000412655.1 Myotis brandtii | reverse complement strand
TTTTTTACAGAGAGGAAGGGAGAGGGACAGAGAGTTAGAAACATCGATGAGAGAGAAGCATCGATCAGCTGCCTCCTGCACACCACCTACTGGGGATGTGCCCACAACCAAGGTACATGCCCCTGACTCCTGACGGGAATCGAACCTGGGACTCTTCAGTCCCCCGGCCGATGCTCTATCCAGTGAGCCAACCAGCCAGGGCTGTTTCTTATCTATATAATGAAAATGGTTGTAAGACTGGTCAAACATTTTATGGAGGCAGCCTACAAAATTCCCAAGTTGGGGAATAGTTCCTTTGTGTCATATAAACTATAACTGATTGGTGGTGAAGCCTAGAACCCCATGTTAAGAAGAACAGTAAAGGTAAGTCTAGAGCCAGCTGAGAAAGATCACCAAGATGTATAGTTAATGGAGTAGTTACATTAGCACCATATGCTTTCCTTTTAGACACTGCAAGAGGTCGGAAACCCACAGACTTCAAAGTCAGCCTAGATTCAAATCTAAGCCTTATGATCCATAGCCATGGCCTATGGAGGTCTGCTCCCTGTCTCCACATTCATTAAAAAATAGGGGTAATAAAACTTACAAAGTAGTTTGAGGACTACATCAATAATGTTTCAAAAGTTCATAACATAGCTAGCACCTAAAAGGTAAAAACATATATTCTTCACTCTCCACTTCCCTCATTATCTGCCCCATCGACATAGCTCCCAATTAAGCCAGTACAATATAATACCTGGAACATGAGAGATGCTGGAATAATACAAATGGTACCTGGCACTGGTCTAAGCACTTGATAGACTTGTTTATTCTTCATACCTGCCCTTTTATAGATAAACTAGAGGCCCAGTGCACAAAATTCGTGCATAGGGGGTGGTCCCTCAGCTGGCCTGCACCCTCTCCAATCCGGGACACCTCGGGGGGATGTCTGACTGCCGGTTTAGGCTCCAACCTGCAGGGATGGGGCCTAAACCAGCAGTCGGACATCCCTCTCACAATCCAGGACTGCTGACTCCTAACTCCTAACCGCTCACCTGCCGGCCTGCCTGATTGCCCCTAACCACTCACCTGCCTGCCTGATCGCCTGTAACTGCCTCTGATTGCTGGCCTTATTGCCCCCTAACTGGTCCCCTGCTAACCTGGTCACTCCCTAAGTGCAC
Source organism: Myotis brandtii (assembly GCF_000412655.1). Taxonomy (NCBI): domain Eukaryota; kingdom Metazoa; phylum Chordata; class Mammalia; order Chiroptera; family Vespertilionidae; genus Myotis; species Myotis brandtii. The sequence continues at coordinate 686,120 of NW_005369365.1, read as the reverse complement.
CCCTGCTGGCCTGATTGTCCCCTAACTGCCCCCTGCCAGCCTGGTCACCCCCCTAACTGCCCCCCTGCCAGCCTAGTTGCCCCCTAATTGTCTGGAAGGAAGTCAGATGTCTGAAAGATGTCTGATTGACCCAGTCTAATTAACATATTACCCTTTTATTAGTATAGACTAGAGGCCTGATGCACGAAATTCGTGCAAGAGTAGGCCTTCCTTCCCCTCAGCTGCCGGCAGCGGCTTCCCTCTGGCACCTGGGACCCGGGCTTCCCTCACAGCCCTGGCTTAGTCTGGACAGTCATCTGGAAGGATGTCCAGAAGGGAGTCTAGTCTAATTAGAATATTACACTTTTATTATTATAGATAAAACTGAGGCACAAAGAGGTAAATTAACTTGCCCAGTTATACAGTTAATAATTGGTGTTCTAGCATCCATGCTCCTAATGACTTGTCATGCTCTTTAGAGAAAGGGAGAAAAAGAAGGAAGAAAAGGATTTTACTTCATTGAATAGAAGGAGAAGACGACTGGCTACAATTTGGGTAAAATGCACATTTTGTGTGGCTTGCATGGGATTTATTAAAAATTAGATGTGGGTAGGATATTCTCATACGAGTTTCTCTAGTCTCACTACTTCATTGTCTCAACCAAACTGCCTCACTCATTTCACTCATACATGTCCCTTCTGGCCCCAGAAGTGTTTGAGTTTGAGACCACTTTTACTGCAACTATGTAGGGCAATGCAACCCTTGCTAAATGAATAAGTGCCCTTGGATGGTACAGGTGAGTTGTTACTCAACTAAAGGTTTTGAAAGCCTTCCAAAATTGATCTTTTGTGAAATTTAAAAATAAAATAAAAACAAAAAAAGTAATTAATTCTATGAATTTATTTCCTTGTCTCTTTTCAAATTAAGTTCTTAGGGACTTGAAATAGAAAAGCTATCTAGTTTAGCCCCAATATTGCATTCTGAGATTTTCAGCTTAATTTTGTTTTTGTTCTTTAGTTGTTATTGCTGATGGTGGTGGTGGTGGGGGTGGTGGTGGTGGTGGTGGTGGAGGTGGGGGTGGTTTTTTCCCTCATGGTTTTCCTACTGAAATGTCTGGCTTAGCAAAATTCAAGAGGAGAAATGAGGACTTGGTTTATATGGAAAATTAACCTATGGCTTTCTGGGCTTCCTAGAGAAGATCCTAGGGTGTGTTGTGAATAGACATTTGCAAGCCTGAGAGTTCACAAGGCATCCCAGCCCAAGCACATGTTAACTGGCCCCCACTCACCCAGAGGAGAAGAAACTAGGATGAAAAAATCAGATCCAATTCTTTGGACCTAACATAGAATATTAACTATTGAGGATAAAGATGTTACCCTACCCCATAAAGTTTCTTAATGGGCTGGTGACCCTCAGTTATGGGGAGGCTTGAGACACCGCTTCTCCCCCAGCTAGGGTCTCCCAAGGATTGCTATTGGAACTTTAAGCCACAAGAGCGAAATTCTTTCCACTTTGAAAGCTTTTAACTAGAAGGAAAGAGGAGGTCAATGAGACAAATGATCCTAGCTCCAACCTTGTCCCTAACTGCCCTGACAGGCATAGTGACCACATGCTTGTCATTTACTTCTTCAAATCTCAGCTTTGGCAGTCTGTGACTGTGAGTTTGGTCCAGATGCACCATTGCACCTTCCCAGGAATCCAGAAGCATCTGAGGGAACTGTGGCTGTTGTCTTAGTATTTATCCCAGAGCAGCCATGCCCCATACAGTGGAAATGGGTGGGACTAGCAAAGGGCAGCTCTTTAAGGGGTTGTAGGTGATTTAAGTTTGGTCTTGATAGTTAATATACTTTGATATTTCAAGCAGCATTAAATAATACAAGACATATTTTTACCAACAGTGGTCATGACTTTAAAAGGCACAGCAATATTACCTCAAAAGGATCTGTAAACTGTCTGGCTGTTCTCAGGGGGCATTCCAGGCTTTGGTCACCTGATTCTGAAACAGAACTCCCACCCCATTCTGGTGTGGATGCTGATATTAGCAGAGCACTACCCCCTTATGTTGAAATGCCAATTTAAACTCTCCCTGGTGCTTTCAAATTCATTAACTCAAACAGCCCCTGGTGTGTTCATGCACATTAACTCACTGGATCTCTACACCTTTCCACCTTAGTGTTAAGTAGTTGTGTTTGATTTTGTAAACCCTCATTTGATAGAATATGAAACCAAGGCTCATGGATACTCAGTGGTCACTCCAGGACCTGAGCTAGCACCTGGCTCAGCCAGGATGGCAATGTGTCCTTCTCCTCACACTGGAGGACAGGAGTCACTGTCACTCCTTGTTCATGAAGAAAACCGTGAGACCCAGAGAAATAGCTGAATTCTCAAAAGTCATTTAGCCATCAGTGTCTGAGAGCAGGATGACAATCCAGATGTTCTCAAACAGTTTTGTATTATTTTCTCTATGTCTTTTGCTTCTAAAATACTGACTAAGGTTCTGGACCTCTCTTGGACACCAGGATCAGTGTCTCAGGACATGTGAGGCCACTAAACTGATGTTCATTCACCTCCAGGGTGATGAAACCACTGTTTGACTTGAAGTGTAAGACACTGGGACACAGGCAAACACACACACATACACACACACACACACCCTTCTGTAACCTCTCTCTATTTGATATGGAGGAATGGGGAGATAAAGCTTCTTAAAGTGAGTTCTGTGGGGCTTTATTTATTTATTTATTTATTTATTTGGCAACTGGGGTCAAGGAAAGATCGGTTATTTGGAATTCAGAGATAATCCTTAACCCTTGATTTTAGCCTTTATTTTTAACATTTCACAGAGTAACTTATGAGCAAACTCACCCTAGAGCAAGAGAAACCAAGAACCAGAACAAATTACAAATGGAGCTATCAGACTCAACTGGATAGTAAGTTATATGATAAAGGCAAAATTATCAGCCCCAGATCAAGAATGAGTGCATAGTGACAGGCAAAATGTCACCAGGCTATTTTCATCTCTGCTTTTCTTTTGGTCAATTTCTTGCACTGTTACTACCAGCAGCACTAAAGGAGCCTAGGGCTTTCTTGTGCCATCTTCAGCCTCTCTCAATATCCCACATGGCCGCCCAAACAGGCCTGCTCCTCACAGCAAAGCCCTGCCCCATCCCTGGCTCTACATTAAATCCACCTGCCAAACTTTTAGGAAATACCAAGGTCTGGTCCCTATATAATCAGTTAAATCAAATCTTCATAAGTTCTTCAGCTGACTCTGCCATGCAGCTAGGCTCTGGACATTTCTTTCTTTCCTTGTCTTTTTTCACCAGAACTTGTTTGTCTGTGTACCATTATTTTAAGCCCTATTTCCTTCTAAGGAAAAAATACACAACTAGGGACTATGGGAGCAGGCAAATAAACTTGTTTATCTCTACTAAGAGCAAAAGAAATGCAAATTAGAACAATGAGAGAGACCTCTTCACTTGTCACATTGACAATTTCTTAGAATATTTAATTCCTAGTATGCACAAGAATATGGTAAAACATGCAATCTCATATACCTTTAAGTGAGTATATTAAATGTTCTGGCAAAAAGAAAAAGTATGTCCTTCCTGCATAGCTCAGTGGTTGAGTGTCGACCTATGAACCAGGAAGTCACAGTTCCAATCCTGGTCAATGCCCAGCTTACAGACTCAATTCCCAGTGTGGGGCGTGCAGGAGGCAGCCAATCAATGATCCTCTCTCATCATTGATGTTTCTATCTCTCTGTCCCTCTCCCTTCCTCTCTGAAATCAATAAAATATATTTAAAAAAGAAAAAGCATCACTATTATAATCAGAAAAACATAAACATGTATTTTTATTACAAATTGCTATAGAACTGGAAGTTTCATCTGTTCCCCTTCCCAGATAACATATTTGCACTTTTTCAGGAACCTGACTTTCATTAGGACAGAGGGTTTCCATGAGTTAAGTCTGTGGCAGTTCAGAGAGAGAAGATAATTCTGCAGAGAAGGCATTTCCCAGCCTCTCCACTACCACTGCCAGGAGCAGCTTTCTTCACCAGCAGCTGGAACACAAATGCTCTCCTGCACTCACTGTCAGACATGGGATTCTGGCTTAATGTGCACACACACAGACACACACACACACACACACGCACACGCACACGCACACGCACACACGCGCGCCCTCTTGTAATTGTATATATATTTGTTACATTAAATTCACCCAGTCAGCAGTTTCTGCTCTAAACAGTCCCTGGGGTTTAAAGAAAAAAAAGTCTGTAATCAACATACTACTTTCAAGTACAGCATACCGACCTATCTATAAAAGAAAATTAAGTAAAACCGGTAATTATAACTAGAGTACAACCTTTCAACATAGTCAATGAGAAATTCAATTTGCTTAAAATAATGAGCTACTCTGGCAGGAACAATCTGTTCGTGCGCTGTTCCCAAGAGCCTCAGGAGGGAAACAGGCCCTGCCTGACATTTGATACTATCTGTCAGTTTATCAACTCTGTCTCAGGGTGAATTTTGCCATGTTGCTAGGAGGTTTGGGATGGAGACAAAAAGAAAGAAATCTCTTGTCTCTCTTCTACCAGTTACAGGAAAGCGGTTAGAAAATGAATTCAGATTTCTATTTTGAACACATGAGCAAGTTAAATAATCTCCCTCTGACCTATTTAGGGTGGGTTTAAGTTAACTACCTTCCACTCTTCTGCACCATCATCCAAACCAAAGGGTTAACATCTCTGAGATATATGCTAGTTCACAGCCCTCTTTGCCTAAAGTTCATTTGATGTGTTCTTGTTGAGTTCATATCTTATTGAGGTAAGATGAAAACATATAAAAGTTGAATTAAAGAATGTCCACACAAGCCATTATCTACTAATTTGGGTGCCTTTCCCTAGGTAACTACAGCCTACCTTCAGATTTTCTCCATTCCTTCCTTCCTTCATTCATTCATTCATTCACTCAAGTTTTACTGGCTACTATTAAGTGTCAGCCACTCTGCTAGATGTTGGCAGAAAAGAAAAAAAGAGTGAACAAAGTATAGACCATGTATTCAGAAACCCCAGTGTCTACCAGGGGAGTAGACCCATAAACAGACCATTCTAAAATTATTTGGAAGCATGGTGATAGGAGTTTTTGAGAATGGTTAGAAGAGGTGCCTACCTAACACAGCCACATAGAGAAGGGTTAAGAGAAAGTGTCAAAAAGGAAATAAAAAGATAAAATTGAAACCACAGCTATATAACACAATGACTCAATATTTGTATATATTGCAAAATGATCATCACAATAAATCTAGTTAACACCCGTTACCACACATAGTTAAAAATTTATTTCTTGTGATGAGAAATTTTAAGTTCTACTCTCTTAAAAACTTTCTAATATACAATAGAGTATTATTAACTACTAGTGCCCTAGTGCACGGATTAGTGCACATTGAGAGATAATTAATTAGAAGGTAATCAGCGGGGCAGGACTGGGTGAGAAGGGCTGGAAACGCCCTCCCTGGCTTGCCGCACCTTGGGCGGCGTCTGCGGAGTGAGCGGGGTCCCTCCAGCAGGTGGGGTCCTTCAGCCTGGCCTGCGTGGATTGGGCCAAAACTGGCTCTCTGACATCCCCCAAGAGGTCCCGGATTGCAAGAGGGCGGTTCTCGGGTGATGCACCCTGGAATCGGGCTCCCTCCTCTCTGGTTCCGGGTGCATCACCTGAGAACTGCAGCTGCCAAGTCGCCTCAGCTCAGCAGCTCCTGCATTGAGCATTTGCTCCCTAGTGGTCATTGCGCATCATAGCTTCCAGTCGAACAGTTGGGAAATCAGATGGTCGCTTAGACTTTTATATATATAGATAGTCACTGTGCTATAAATTATATCCCCAGGACTTACTTAGTTTATAAGTAGAAGTTTGTGCCTTTTGATCCTCTTCACCCATTTTTGCCCCCTCTCGACTCCCCACATCTGGGTACCACTGATTGATTCTCTGAATCTACTAGCTCAGTTTATTATTATTTTTATTTAACCCATATAAATGAGATCAGACAGGATTTGTCTTTCTCTATTTGTCTGTCTTATTTCACTTAGCATAATACCCTTAAGGTCCATCCATGTTAGCAAGATTATATATATACTAGAGGCCCGGTGCATAAAAATTTTTGCCCTCGGGGGGGGGGGGGGGGGGGGGCCCCCGCCCGGCC
>NW_005369365.1:630221-678381 GCF_000412655.1 Myotis brandtii | reverse complement strand
AAGCCTCATGTTCGCTTCCAGCTGCCTGGCTGCCGGCCGCCATCTTGGCTGACAGTTAATTTGCATAAGGATATGCTGATTAGCCAATGGGAAGGGTAGCGGTCGTACACCAATTACCATGTTTCTCTTTTATTAGTGTAGATGATGTCACACTTTATTCATTCATCCAATGAAGGATACTTATGTTGTTTCCGCTTAGCATAATACCCTTAAGGTCCATCCATGTTAGCAATATTATATATATATATATATGATGTCACACTTTATTCATTCATCCAATTAAGGATACTTATGTTGTCTCCATAACTTGCCTATTGTAAATAATGCTCAATGAACAAGATTGTGTATATATCTTTTTGAGTTAGTGTTTTCATCTTTTTGGAATAATTACCCAGAAGTGGAATTTCTGGATCTTATGGTAGTTCTATTTTTAATTTTTCGAGGACCCTTCATACTGTTTTCCATAATGGCTGCACCAATTTTCATTCCTACCAACAGTGCACAAGAGTTGTTGTTTTTCTACATCCTTGCCAACAGTTGCTATTTCTTATCTTTATGATAATATTCATTCTAACAGGTGTGAAGTGCTATTTTATTGTGGTTTTGTTTTGCATTTCTTTCATGAATAGTGATATTGAGCAACTTTCTATGTTCCTTTTTCCCATCTGTATGCCTTTCTTGGAAAAAAAAAGTTTATTCAGATCATGTGCCAATTTTTTTAGTGGATTGTGTTTTGTTGCTATTGAGTTAAATTAGTTCTTTATATGTTTTTAAAATTAATCCTTTATCAGATATATAATTTACAAATATTTTCTCCTGTTTAATAGGTTGCATTTTCATTTTATTGATGGCTTTCTTTGCTATGCAGAAGTGTTTTAGCTTTATGTAGTCCCATTTGTTTATTTTTGCTTTTGTTGCATTTGCTTTTGGTGTCAAATCCTAAAATCATTACCAAAACCAATGTCAAGGAGATTACCACCTATGTTTTCTTCTAGGAGTTTAATGGTTTCAAGTATGACATTCAAGTTTTTAATCTATTTTGAATTAGTTTTTGTGTATGGTGTAAGATAGTGTTCCAGTTACATTCATTTGCATGTAGCCATCCAGTTTTGCCAACATCATTTATTTCCCCACTGTATATTCTTGGCTCCTTTGTTACAATTAAATTTATTACATATTCATTTGTATTTGTATGTGGGCTCTCATTCTGTTCCATTGATCTGTGTGTCTATTTTATGTAAATACTATATCGTTTTGATTACTATAACTTTGTAATATAGTTTGAAATCAGGGAGCATGATGTCTCCAGCTTTGTTCTTCTTAATCAAGATTGCTTTGATTATTTGGGGTCTTGTGTTTTTATACAAATTTTAGAATTGTTCTATTTCTGTTAAAAATGCTATTGGAATTTTGATAGGGATTGCTTTGAATCTGTAGATTGCTTGGTTATTAACACTATTGATTCTTCCATTTCACGAGCACAGAATATCTTTTCAATTATTTGTGTCTTTAATTTCTTTCATCAATGTCTTATAGTGTTCAGTATACATTATTAGTGAATAGAAATGCAACGTATTTTTGTATATTGATTTTGTATCCTGCAACTTTACTGAATTTATTTATTGGTTCTAACAGTTTTGAGGGGGTGTGGTTGGTCGAGTATTTAGGGTTTTCTATATATAATATCATGCCATCTTCAACTAGTGACAGTTTTAGTTTTTCCTTTCTGATTGGATGACTTCTATTTCTTTTTCTTGCCTAATTGTGCTGACTAGAACTTTCAATACTATGTTGTTTAAAAGTGGACAGAGTAGCCATCCTTGTCTTGTTCCTGATCTTAGAGGAAAAGCTTTCAGCTTTTCATCACTGAGTATAATGTTAGTTATGGACTTTTCATATTTATATTTTATTTATATTTTAAGGAGACAAACCAGGAAACTATGACTTCAGAGAAATCATTGACTCTGTGATAGAAGTTCATTCTCTGAAGATAGACTGACCTGAATTATTATTTTGTTGCCACTGCATTCTAAATATGTGACTTTGAGCAAGTTCCTTGACCTCTGCAAGCCTCAGTTTTTTCATCTACCCACTGGAGATAATGACAACAAATTCCTATCCTGTAGGGTTTTAGTGAGTTTTATATGAGATAAGGCATATGAAGCACTTCAGCATAGTCTAAAGCTTGTGGCAAACACCCATTAAGCATTAGCCATCATTACTATTTTTTATTATTATTATTATTATTTATTATTATTGATTTGAGGAGTAGTTAGAACCCTGAAACACAATTTCAGGTTAGAGATGACAAAAGCCAGGAATTGGCAATAGTAGTTGAGGCAGAAAAGAGAGGATAGGTTTGAGAAATATTAGGGGTTACCATTGGAATAAAAAGGATATTGATTGTATGTAGAACTCTAAAAAGAAGGAAGACCCAAGAGAAATCTGCAGATTTTCTAGCCTAGGTTGCTGAGTGCACTGCTACTAATTAATATAGCTAATATAGGAGGAAAAGCTTATTTTCTAAGGAAACAATGATGAGTTGTATGTGAGGTGAGTTGGAGATGCCTGTGGCAGTCTAGGCAGTTGAGCATCCATTGGACAGATACTGTGAGTTTAAGTTCAAGCCTACATGTACCCAGTCATACAATATGGAGGGGGTGGGGGGGGAGCCTCTACCTTTAAATTCTAACTATGATTGCAGGTAAAGGGTCATATTTTTAGAGGAGAATAGAACCTTATTTCTTTATAAAACTCAAGCCCTAATAAGCAAATGTAGGTGGCTGGAATTCCTTGTCTTGTTCAGTGTTATTTAACTGACTGCATTTTCCCTAAAAATAAGACAGAGCTTACCTTGTCATCCAATCAGAGGTTTCCATTGGAAGGGGCTAAATTAGGGGACATGTTCTTAAGCAGATAAGACCAAAATGAGGGAAGGGAAGCAGATACCTGGGGAAGAGGGAGAGGATTTTGCCTCCTATAAGAGGGAACAGCAATTCAAGACTTCTCAAAACAAGGGCACTGCAGATTTCCAATCAAATGATGAGACTCAAGAGTCATGAGTCAGGAAGTAAAGAAAACTACAGCTTTGCTTAAGAATTGTAGAGCTTTTACTGGAAGAGTGTTGAGTACCAAGTCATTTTTTTTAGGAATTCTCTGAACCCTAATTCTCAGAACTCTGGGACATCTAGAAGAACTCCATCTCTTTCTCTGGAGGAGGCCATAGAGTCTTCTAGGCAAAAGAGATTTTAGAGGGTAGACTAGTTGCCCTCCTTTGATATCTTGAAGATTTTCTCCAGACAGCCTAATGGAAGTAGCCAGTACCTCTGGCCTTGGCATTGGATAAACAAAATAGTTTTCAAACATGCTAGTGTATAGGGCAAAGGATCTGGAAATAGTGACCCACTAGGTCATTAGTTCTTAAACTGATGAAAACCAGGGACCTCCTCACCAAGAAAATTTCACATTCACACACAATTACCCATACAATTTCAGTGCTTGCAAAAGATGCTTAAAGGCAAACCAAGGAAAACCTGAGGATCAGAGGATCAAAAGCTAACAACCTGACACAGAAAGGGGGTTGGAGGGAGCACACAATTTACCAGATAATTGAGTCCTGATTTGGAAGAGTTGTGCAGGAAATAGATCAGGGCAAAGGATATGCAAGAAATGAACAATTTCACTATGATGATAGCTGGAATGACTGAGAGATTTAATAATGACATGCTGAAAGTAGTTAATGAAAACTATCATTACTGCTCCATTTTGGTATCATGGGTACTGAAACTAATGGGATTGAGCTTGGTGGGAAAAAAAATAAGGATTTTTGGAATTTGAGAAAGGATTCCAACTTCTATCTGTACAAAAATTAGCAATACCAAATTCAAGTCTGTATTGCTTTGAAAGAGGAAGAAAGTTAATTTTCACTTTGGGGAGGGTTTCCATTATCATTACAGGGTAGTCCTCCCACTCTGTGCATTTGTCTCAAATTTGCACACGTGGCTCGGTGTCCTTCCAGGGAACATTGTGTGCATGAGGCTTGGGTCTGCTTTGCTGTGGTGGGTGGGCAGCAATCTGTGCAACAGGAGACCCAGTTGCTACTGCAAAGAGCGTAGGTGTCCCAATAGCATCAGGCAGTTCTGTGTACAAAGCAAATTGGAGCATAGAGGGCACAGTTTAAGTCCTCTCGGGATACTTCACAACTTCCAGCTTTAATTAAGAGTTTGAAGTTCTCTGGTGTGGGCTCCTGCTCAGCACACCCATGTGTATTTTTTTGTTTTGTTTTGTTAATCCTCACCTGAGGATAATTTTCCATTGATTTTTAGGGAGAGTAGAAGAGAGAGAGAAAGACAGAGAGAAACATCAATTGGTTGCTTCCTGCACAACCCCCGACCAGGGTCTGGGCCAGGGAGGAGCCTACAACCCAGGTATGTGCCCTTGACCAGAATCAAAACTGGGACCCTTTGGTCCGCAAGCTGACACCCTATCCACTAAGCCAAACCAGCTAGGCCTTTAAAGGGGATATAAGCCATGGTCTCATTGTTCTTCCTCTTGTTGGGCATTTTCCATCTTTTCCTCTCTTCAGGTTGAATTATAGGTTTGAAATGTGTGAGGGTTGCATGAGATTCAGGCATAAAGTGTTCAGCCTCACTGTGAGTGTAGATATCCTTTTCCTGAGCTACCTCTCTGACTTCTCTCAGATTCTCCCACTGTACTTTCTCCTCCACAGCCCACTGAAATACAGCCGTTCCTCAACGCTCACACAAGAGACCAACTCCTCTCAGACATCCACTACTACCAAAACACCAAAGCTATGTCCAAAGCCTGCCCATGTTGTGGTCACCTGTTTGATTACCCCAGAGCATCCTCTCTTCAGGTTAGAAGAATATAAAACTGAATCCCTCTCCTACCGTCAAACCAAATCTGAGTTTTTTAAGTGTGTTAATCAAGGATAGAAAGAGACATGCTTCCAGTAACTTAAATGTTGGAAGGAGATAGATGATTCGATCTAAGAGAAGGAGGGACCCAATAAGTTAGACAAGTTGCATGTGGAAATGCACTGAACTGTAGTTGTCCATATTGAACTCTGAATGATGATGCATCTGCAAATGCCATTCTGAACAATAGGAATATTTTAAAATAAGCCTTGAGGGTATAATTTCTTTTTGTCTTATACCAAAAGCTCCTAGAAAGTAAATTGAAGCAGTACACCTGATCCTGCTGTGGATGTTGGACTGCCAGTTTTGGCCCGATCACCGCAGGCCAGGCCGAGGGACCCCACCTGCCAGAGGGACCCTGCTCACTCTGCAGAAACCCTTAGAACCCTGGCGCTGCCCCAGGTGCTGCTGGCCTGGGAGGGACTATGGGAGGTTGGCTCCAGGGCAGGTCTGGCCCATCTTGCCCAGTCCCGCCCCACCTGCCACCTTCTCATTAATTTATTTTCAATGCACATGAATCTGTGCACTGGGCCTCAAGTTGAGTAATGATGATAAGCCACACTCCCAAATCCTTTCCAGGCAGGCACAAATGTGACATAGACAAATCAACTCTAATGAACAAGAGGACGTTTTGGATAATAACCTTTTGATATTACATAGTAATTATAATTAACTTTAAAGGACTAGTGTGTGATATACAGTCCTTTCAAAAATCCTTGTAGTGGAGTCCAAGTTAATGGTAAGATTGGACAAATTAATGCAATTAAGTGGCACAACATTAACAAAAATCACATTTCAAGTGCTCTGATCCCTAGGCCTCTTCTACCACAAAGCTCAATGTTTTTCAATCTTTCTCAAGTGCTTGTTCTAATGACTCAGACACACTTGACTATAGATTGAGCAACATATTGTCCAAGTAAATATTTTCTCTTAAATATTCCCTTGTGTATTCAAAAAGAAAATGGTGTCTAAGATTAACACATATATATATCACTTCTCAATGAAATCCAGGTATGAGCCCTTTATTTTATTGAACCTAGTTTAAGGAGACACCTTTTATGCAAAGAGGATATCATTTATCAATACAGTGCTCTCTGGTGAAAGGGTACCCCTTGGTGTCTGGACTAAAAAGCTTTTCGAATAATACTTTCTCTTAAACTGATAGAAGTGTTGAGTCCTGAGAGGATTGGAGTCCTAATGAATGGAACACTTCTACAGCATTTTATTTCAAATATCATATTCCACCTGAATATTTAGTGTGAGATGATGATATGCCCAGTGATGGTGTTTTGGAATCTCAGAAAGGCATGAATAAAATATGAACATATCTATTACATGTGGTCTCAGTCTCTCCTCATGAAAGACCCTTTATAGATTAATGTCACTCATCATCCTTTCAGAGGAGCTTTTTAAACTTTTACTGCAGTTCTTTAGGGACTTGGCAATGGGTTATGTAAAATGGCTGTGACTCATGTTGGACAGCTGTGATAATCAATACTGAGATGTGAAACCCAAACACTGCAGCAAATGCCTTGTGTCATGCAGCTGTGGTGAGGGAAGCAGCTGGGGTCTCTGACATGACAGCACGTGGGTCAGGGGCCACTGATCTCAGTTACAAAGTCACAGTACATACACATTTGGTTGGGAGGGTATTCGGATCTGTGCAAATTGTTGTGAATGCATACAGGTATTCAGAGCACACTATTTAGATGAACTCAACTGAAGCTAAAAATCTTAGGCATGATGAACAATCTGGAGGATTTTGTCAACTTTTGAAAATCAGGGCTGATTTTCTAAATTGTACACAATTCAGCATTTTGCTTATCTTCCTTCCCCATGCCCACTTCTGGGATTGATTTTTAAGCCGACTGGTATACTGGATGAAAATAATTAACTAATATAAAATTTGAAGAATAGTTTATATGGTCTGAATAATTGTGTCCCACAACTTTCATAAGTTGAAATTTTCAACCCCAAAGTGATAGTATTTAGAGGTGGAGCCCTTGGAGGGTAGATTCCTCATTAATGGGATCAGTGCCCTTATAAAAACACACACACACACACACACACAAAAAAACAACAACAAACAAACAAACAAAAAAGACCTCCCTAGCCTCCCACACAGTGTGAGAATACAGTGAGAAGTTGGCAGTCTGCACTGGGAAGAGGGCTCTCACCAGAATACAACCAGGCCAGCACCCTGATCTTGGACTTCCAGACCCCAGAACTGTGAGCAATACTTTTGTGCTGTTCATAAGACACACAGTATGTGGCATTATGTCATAGCAACCCCAATAGGCCAAAACAACAGCATAGAGAAGTCATTAAGAACAATGGCTTTGGGTGAGATTTTAATTGAAATTTTGGCACTGCCCCTTTATAAACTGACATGAGCCTGTCACAGTCTCTTAAACGGATCATGAGAATTCTTGTGTTTTCTGTTCTAAGGCTTGTGGCCAATCACAAGAATTCTTTAAAAAGAGATTAGCTTGTAAGAACATGTAATAAATAACTTCAAAATGCAATGGGCATTTAATTTTAAAGTGTGCCTTTAACATTTATGTAAAACTTTTTTTGTACTCGTTCAATAAAAACTCACCTGGCAACTGGGTAAAGCTAGCAATAAAACTACTGGTTCGCAATGTGTTAACTTCTCTGAGATTCAAGTTTCTTACCTGTAAAATCCCTCTTGAGTTACTAAGAGGATTAAATGAGATGATTCACTAAAAGCACTTAGCACTGTGCTTGGCTCCAAAGATGTACTTAATACATATTAGCAATCTCTGACGTTTACTGGCAGTAGACAAAGTCATATTATTCTGTTTCTGAATTCCAGTTGACATCATTAAGTGTGCCCATCAAAACTGTAAAACTATGGGAAGTTGAAAGTCGGAGAAACATTAGCTTTGAAGCTGGTAGGCATGCAAAGGAGAAAATAGAATGCATGCTGTAAAAGGGTGAAAAGATTATCACTGTGCTCTTTGCTGCCAAACCACCTGTGACATGTTTTTTAATTTTTTCTGTTTTCTGAATTGTTTAGTCTCTGCCCCCTTTCTTTCTCTGCCTTAATGCTGACCTCCTGCACAAATGCGCTATGACGTTCTTAACAGTTATTATCAGTTGATGTGATGGGGTCTAATGGACACCAGCTACTCTGTCATCAGGAGAATGCAGAGTAATTCGTGCATCCCAAGAGGGGGGCTCGAGGAAAGAAAAAGCTGGTTTATGATTTGAAGATCTAGACTCTGCAGAGTAAGCCTTCATTTAAGGCTAATTTTCTCAATTGGCATTCATAGGGAGTCAATTACCAAAATCTATTTTGAAAACTTGTTAATAGGAGCCTGGTCCCTCTCTGAAGTCATTTGGATGACCACAGCATGTAACATGTCCAGTTGTCATTCTCTTTAGTATTCTTGTAATTGAAAGGATTAAAATGATTTTTGCTTATAGTTGTTTTTTTTAAAAGAAAAGATTTGGATAAAAACAGAAACATGGAAGTTGCGTGCATGGTGATGCTATTTGTAGCCATGGAAACAAATAAAATCCCAAAGTAGAAAAGGAAGCATGAAATCTGGGTGCAGACCTTTGGGGAAAGCCTTCATTCAGATGATGGATAGAGGAAGAGGAGACAAACCTAATAGTCTAAGACAGAGAAAAATCAATATATTTATAATTGACACATAATACAGAGGAAGGGACAACATTTGAACAGCGATTTTCAAATATTTTTTTAGACACAGATCCTTCTCCTCAAAGGATTTTACACAGAGTTCGATAAATAAACTAACAAGAACAAAATGGTAGGACTTACTATGTGACATTTTGAAGCACTCATTATCAAGTCACTTATTTAAATGTGCAACCTATAAAATAGGTACTTTATTACTTTGTTATATTTGCTTATGTTACAGATAAGCAAACTGAAGCACAAAGAAATGAAGTAATCTGTCCAAAGTCACACAGTCTTTAAGGGGTAAATCCAGAATTTGGATCCAGAATGACTGACTCAGGGTGAGAAAAGTCTAGGAAGATATGGAGGAGGAGAAATGGGTCTTAAAGAGGCCAGAGCAGCAGCCAGACCAGGATAAATGGGCAACAATAGAGAAGAGTAATCTCTTAGCTCCAAGAAGTTCAGCCAGTATCTTAGCTATTAGAACTCCCTTATCTCCTCATTGTTCACAACCAAATGCGATGTTAATTTCCCTGCTGAAGATAGTCCCAGTCTCCAGCCTCTCTGTAGTGGTTCAACCCAAATCTAAAAAAAAAAAAAAAAAAAGTTTTCAGGGGGAATGGAAGGAAATGGAGAGAAAATCACTTAAAATCATTGTTATGTTATTTTGACAGGGAGAGCAGAGAAGGGGAGTAACAGCTGAGGAAATGAGAGGATGGTGCTGTAAAGTTTGTAGTGTGTCTCTAATCAGGTTGGTAGTATTTAATAAGGAAGCACAAAGAACTTTGATAGCCCCAACCCACACTGCACACCAAAGAACATGCACGTAAGGGGAAAACAGACCCTACTCCTTAAAATTTGGCCCAGGAAAGCACATAGTGAATGAGGATCATTTAAACTGCACTTGGTTTCTCTTCAAAACATTCTTTCTCTAACCTTTTAAATGTCAAACTTACTGCATTGTAAATCTAAGGAATGGCCCATCTGTGCTCTATTCCCTCTTTCAAACAAAAAACAAACTTAGCTCCTAAATTTGCATTGTCTTAATATCAGTTTGGCTTGAGCATCTGGTTTCTTAATTCCTGGAGGTGGCGGCTGCACCCACTGTGCCAGGCTGTGTACATGGGTTTTCCCTGAATTTCCCAAGGCTTTGCTGACCTTGCACAGTTTTACAGTCACTGAAACCTGGCTTCAAGTCTGGGCTCCTTAAATACAGACACTTGCTCTTACTCATGTCTGTTCACACCCCTCCCCCCACCGCAAAAAAAAAAAAGCCACTACAGGTTCATGCACAAAGTTGATACTCAATCACTTTTTAAAAATAGAACTGGCTTGCCTGGTGTGGCTCAGTGGTTGAGAGTCAGCCTATGAACCAATAGGTCAGGATTCAATTCCTGGTCAGGATACATGCCCAGCTTGTGGGTTCCATCCCTAGTAGGGGCCATGGAGGAGGCAGCCAATCGATTATTCATTCTCACCATTGATATTTATTTTTTTAATATTTTTCCCTTTATTGAATAAGATATTACAAATGTGTCCTTATCCCCCAATGTCCCCTCATCCCCCTAATGCTGCCCTCATCTCCATTGATCTTTCTATCTCTCCCTCCTTCTCCCTTCCTCTCTCTGAAATCAATTTAAAAAAAATAGAACTGAATTGCCTAAAGTAATATTAAAAAGCAGCAGGTACTGTGACTTGAAAATCCTTTATATTTAGGTAAAAAAAAAAAAGCCACTACAGGTTCATGCACAAAGTTGATACTCAATCACTTTTTAAAAATAGAACTGGCTTGCCTGGTGTGGCTCAGTGGTTGAGAGTCAGCCTATGAACCAATAGGTCAGGATTCAATTCCTGGTCAGGATACATGCCCAGCTTGTGGGTTCCATCCCTAGTAGGGGCCATGGAGGAGGCAGCCAATCGATTATTCATTCTCACCATTGATATTTATTTTTTTTAATATTTTTCCCTTTATTGAATAAGATATTACAAATGTGTCCTTATCCCCCAATGTCCCCTCATCCCCCTAATGCTGCCCTCATCTCCATTGATCTTTCTATCTCTCCCTCCTTCTCCCTTCCTCTCTCTGAAATCAATTTAAAAAAAATAGAACTGAATTGCCTAAAGTAATATTAAAAAGCAGCAGGTACTGTGACTTGAAAATCCTTTATATTTAGGTAAATTCATTTCCATTTCACAAATATTTTACTGTCTACTGTATACCAGATTTTAGATTTGGTAATGAGGTTTTCAAAATTAATAAAAATGTTTTAATTTGGGCAATGATTTTTTTTCTCCCCAAAGCTGGAGGAAGATAAGAGAGTTTTATTTCCTAACATGATGTTCAGCTGTTTTTTGATTGATTGACACTTGGTGAGCACGCATCCATTTATAAAACACAGGCAGGCATCACAAAAATATCTGTGATGGCACCAGGGAGCTGGTGTTTTGTTTTTGTCAACTCGTCACAAATGAGCCACAAAATGGATAAACCATAGGCGGATAATTTACAGATAATGTTTCCTGTATTTTCCTGACTGATATAGTTTGGGGGATTTAGAATTGCCCCTAAAACATGAGACTATGCATAGCAAAGAGAAACACAAAGAGGGAATATACATTTACATTTAAACATATTTGGGAACTCAAATGCATCTTTGCCAAGTAGTCATAAAGCTGCTCTTACACCAGCATTTTTATCATCACACCATAACCATAAATCCTTAATTCCATTTTTTATTAATTCTAACTAAAAGATGAGTCATATAAATGTATGCAGATTGAAACACCTAGTAGATCTCTAATAGTGCCCTGCTCTATTGGATGGAGAATTGGAATTTCAGTCTTGTAAGGAGACTTAACTCTGTTTTGAAGCAATGTTAAGTGTACTAGGAAGGCCCAAATAGTTCCATGTAGCTCCAAAATGAGAAAAATAGCCAAGAGGACAATGAACTGGAGGTAGAATTATTTTCCATATATTTTTCAAATCTAGGAAATGCATTCTCCATTCAAACCACAAAATGAATGAACAGCTAAGGGAGCAAGCCAGAGATGAAGACTCAAATTGCTTTTACCTTGGGGCC
This sequence comes from Myotis brandtii, assembly GCF_000412655.1. Taxonomy (NCBI): domain Eukaryota; kingdom Metazoa; phylum Chordata; class Mammalia; order Chiroptera; family Vespertilionidae; genus Myotis; species Myotis brandtii. The sequence goes on along the minus strand of NW_005369365.1, from coordinate 666,694 downwards.
ACTGTCTTCTGCCTCTCAGGATGCATTTCAATCTAAATTCTCTGTTTATTTTGGGAGAGTGGGGAGGAAAGGAGGCTAATTGTCACAAAGTGGATTTCATTGCTAATCTTATCACCAGAACTAAACATTGAACTTAAACAAAACTTGGAATATTTTATTGTAAAAAATCCACTTTCTGAATAAAATAAGGATAAACCTCTTTTCTCAAATAGTCTGCTAATAAACCTCTAAGCCTTTAATATTTCTGTAGAAAGTGGTCAAATCCCTTACTACCTAAAGACAAAGTAAGGAAGCAATGTCTTGGATATTTTCACACACAGAGATACACAAATCAGCCTCACAAAGAAAACCTTTAACTTATAAATTAATAATATATTTCATCATATAAATGATAAAGGTTGGAACACTTCAGAGAGCGATAAAATTAAGAGGTTGTTTAGAAGATTTACAAGTAAAAGCTAACTCTCATAATTATACAAATTAGCTTAAGGCTCTATATATTTAGCATTTTTTTTCTTGTGGTTGACTAGAAATTAATGAAAACAAAGGTTCTGGTCAAAGAGAAGTTTGGTGGCTACAAAGTCTTGGCCAAAAGGACAAAAATTGTTGAAATATTAGATTCAGTGGGTTTACTTCCTATGAACTGAGTAAAATGACCTCTAAGATTCTTCATAGTAGAAGTAATAATAATAATTCACTGATTCATTATGTAAGTTATGGTAAGTAAGCCAGGGAACAAACATAAGTGCTTAGGAAAATTCACAAAATTGTTCTTTCTCTTAAGAGCTCCTCCACTAGATTTGACTAGAATTATCTACCTACCCTAGCCAGCATCCAATCAGTTAGCAACACACAAGTCACAAACAGATAATGAGTAAAATAGTCAGGTAAGCATATCTAACTTCTCTTTTGTTAATACATGTTTTATTTAAATTAATAATTACTGATGAGGATACCTTTATCCTTGTATTAAAAATGGAAATATTTTATGTTTATCCTTTAAATATGTGTATTTTATGACACTATTCTATTACTTTCTTTCTAAGAATAATGTTAGAAATAAAAATACAGAATTCCAACTACAGAATGAAGTTTTGGATTTTCCACGTGATCAAGAAAACCTCTGCCTTTACAGTTGAACCACCCCTAATAAGATTACTCTTTTGGCTGGCTTATTGGTCAAATCAGAGGGCATGGCTGATTCTGTGGTTTACCACAGCGTCAAAGCTAAAGTCAGCAGAGAGCATTGACTGAACCGCACCATGGCCAATTTGAGCACACTGGGCAAGCATGTTTACTTTGAGAAGAGTCCAGGAAATAAAGATTGTGTGGGTTTGAAAAATGTTCTGTAAAACTCTATGCAAGAACATAGGGTCACATTAGCCATGTGAGAAAGAGAAAAGTGATATAGCAAGTGGAAGGCTTGCTTTTGGAAGTTTTGCTTTAATCAGTCCAAAGGACTTAGTACAGAAAGAAAATACAATGAATTATTTGGAACGTCACCAGAGCCTCATCAATTGCTAGCCTGTAAATGTGAGCCAAAAAGCCTTTGCATCATGTGCCTGAAATGCATGATCTATGCTGAATGTTCTGCCAATGTCTTTAGGGCTATAAGTCATTTTACAACCCGCCATGTGACTCAGAGAGTTGGAAAGCACTGGTGTTCTGTTGTGCTCGATGCTTTTTCCCATTCCTTTCTATCCCAACCTTTCTTTCCCCTTTAAACTGAGTAGAACGGGCCTTGGATTTCAGATATTTACCAAGGGGCTGCTACAATTCACCAGCTGTGTTGGATTCTGCACGTTAAGACACATTTAATGGAATATCTGCAGCACCAAGATATCTTGGCCGGTTTCACTCCTCCAGGGGTGCTTGGGAGGTTTTAGACTGTGATGGAAAATTCCCTGGACAGAGAATTAAAGACCTGAATTTTAGTCCCAGTCCTAAAACGAAAGGCAATTACATAATTTTTGAGCATAAATTTCCTTTATAAATCAACATATTGCTACTGATTCATGGTTAGTTGAGAATGAGATTTCAATTGGACATGATTTACTAATGATAAATTGAGGAGAAGCAGGTACCATAGCCACTCTTTGGCTAATGGCACATATTTATTTTCACAAGTTACAGGTGTCTATTATGGTCACGAAACAGAAAATTGGCATTGTATGGGGTTCCAATCAACAAACTGGGTTCCTTGTAACATGTTCTAACCAACTGACATTTTATGAAATAAGTTATATTGGTCTCTTTTTGAGCTGTACCTTGAATCACTTTGGAGTAGCTAGAGTAAAATTAGAATACTGAAATAATAATTTATTTGATAAAATTGGAATGGGCTAGCTCTGATAAAGACTGGAAATGCCTGGTTTCTCATTTATCTAGAGCTACCTAGATTTGTGGAAGGATGTCAAAACTGAAAAATAACAGATTAGGATTTTAGACAGGATCTGTTAAGAATAAACTGTGTAAACTAGGGAACAGTTATACCCATGTTATTCTCAAGTTCTTTCTAGACCTGAAATTCATGATTATTTTAATCAAAGGAGATATGGAGGGAAAATGTCACTGATATTGTCTTTAAACACCATTATGGGATTCCATGTTTCCCAAAGATATTTAAAAGCTATTTAATGCTAGAGGATGATCCTTGACCTAGAGCAATTTTACTTCCTCACTCAGTTCATAACCTTAGTAATATTCCTAACACTGAAATATTCAGTGAAGATCGCTCATCAACCAACCGCTTGAAATGAGTAATGTAGGTGCCCTTTAGTACACTCATCATGTGTTTTTGTTCAGGTGCTTCATTTTCCACAGTGTTACATTTTATTTATGTAAAGAGAATGTTAAAAATAGGAAACGGCAGCGAAATGAGCTACCTGACAGCCTAACAAAATGCCTGCCACAGGAATTGTGACTTCCATTTGTAACTGGTGGGCTTAAACTACAAGTACTGAAATGACAGGTTATTTCTTTGATAGATCGCAAAGCCAACCATGGGTAGAATCCCGTTCTGAAAAAGCAGCAGGTGTTTTCCCCTCATCCTGATTGGGAGCCCCCAAAATACAAAGGTATCAATAAAAAAAAACCATTGTAAAAAAAGGCAGTTAAATACTGTTTCTCTGTTCATTTTAAACCAAGACCACTAGGTAAATTTTCTTTCTCAGATGCAAGACGTCAGGGAAGAAGTAAAATTTTAAAACCTAGTGAGTGACTCATTTTCAATCAGGCTCAATTCCCTCCCCAAGATCACTGAAAATGAGAGTCCAGGCATTTTAAAGTGACATAGATTCTGTTTTCTTGGATACCAACAAAGGAAAGGTCTAAATAGTTGAATAAGTAAAAGCATATGTTATAACTTTGGTTATATCCTGGAAATCCATAGAATTACACAAAAGATATTTGGTTTGGGGATTTCCAGCTTAAAGTAGCCATTTGATTTAGATGAGAGAGATAATTTTTGAATACCAGATGTATTTACATTCAGACATTTACATTCAGATTAATACTGGCCTGGAGACCCAAAATCATTCATCCTTAGCAACTGTCCATTACTTTAGGGAGAAAAAACACACATCCTGGACTTAGTGCACCCCACGGGATACTTAATTAGTTCCAAAGACAAAATCAGACACTAGTGATGCCTCTGTGATTTCATCTTAGAGTTTGAGGGGTTGAATGGATCTGGGAGCCAGACTATTTCATCATCTTTAATGAGTGTTCTTTAGGGCAAGATTAAAATTCTATCCAGGTTGAATTGGAGGCAAGGGAAAACAATCTGGATGAAATCAAAGCAAATGAGGCCTGACCTCATAGACAGCGCTCAACTCGTGTTCTACAAGCAATACTTTCCCAGGTCTCCAAACTCTCTCCAGCCCAACCACTTGCCTAATGTGTAGGTCCAGAATCACACTGAGACCAAAGAGATGGCATGAGTTAAGGAGTCTCAGAAAAGCTCTGACCTTGCCAATATGTTCTCCACTTTCTGGAATTTCTCAGTGTATAGCAATAACTCTTAACTAAAAATACCTATCTAGAAATACCTATCACAAACACCTGCTGAGTCAAGGGGCCCCCTGGGTATCTATACCTATATTTTTAAATACCCAGGGGGCCCCTTGACTCAGCAGGCTTACTTTAGAAATTTTAAATGCCCTGGGGATGGGCATGACAGTGATTTATGAGTTGAGAACATTGGCCTACATGGGCAAGGACTAAAAAGCAGTCTTCTTGCAAATGTGATATCCACTGAGAGAGCCACTGATCTTGCCCACCTTAAATGAACAATTTCCATCACATTCTCCTATAATTTTGGAGTCAGCTCAGTCTGAGTGTTCATGTAGTCTACTCTGTTCTGCCTATATTCCAGGTGAGGGAACTAAATCCAGAGGGGGGAAAAACATGTATTAACCAAGCTCACACAGATTTAGAGACAACAGCCAAAGCCAGAAGCCAGTTATTTTGTTTCTGATTCAGTAAGCATTCTACTTTGCTACCACCTGCACTGCCATTGTCAATTTGTTTATGTAGCATCCATCATGTATGTCAGAGGTTCTCAACCTGTGGGTCGCGAACAATGAAAATACATCCTGCATATCAGATATTTACATTATGATTCATAACAGTAGCAAAATTACAGTTATGAAGTAGCAACGAAAATAATTTTATGGTTGGGGGTCACCACAACATGAGGAACTGTATTAAAGGGTCGCGGCATTAGGAAGGTTGAGAACCACTGATGTATGTCATGAAATATGGTCTCACTCCAATAAGTGGTAGTGAAGCTGGAATGAGAAAGTGGTACCCAGAGCTGCATTTAGAACAGAGGAAAAGGTTAATAGATGTGTCCTTTACCAAGGATCTCCTTTTATCACCTGAGTATCTGTACCACTCTCTTTGTGTCACAAGTAAAGGCTTTGAATAGCTGATGAGAATATTGTGGTTGCAAGGGAAGAGGGTAATCAAGAGGAGTGGGTGCATGGAGGAATAAGACGTGCAAGAGTGGGGAAGTTTAGGCAAACTTTCCTGGGGCCAGCTCTATCCCTACTAATAGAATCAACAGACTCTTCTGACAAAAGAACAGATAATTGGCTCTTAAAGACTTTTTAAAGAACAGATGGGAGGTAGGAGTTGAGAACTCTATTCTGGGATTGCAGTAATCACTGTAGATGCCGTGTTTTTTGCCAAATCACCCAACTGGCTTGTGACTCAGTTCTCTCCATCTGCTAATGTGCTAAAACCATCTTCTGCACCTACTTGCCTCATAGATATGCTTTCAGGAACAACATTTCAAAGCCTCTCAGAGACTTTGGATTAATTTAAATTAATCCTCAAGGTACAAGAAACCCAACTAATCACTATTGTGAAGGGAAATTAGTTTTAACTTTTGGAGTCAATGAGTTTCTGAGGTCCTTTCAAAAGGTAAATATTATTTTCAAAAGGACAATTGATCTTTGACCAATTCCTGTGGATCAATACATTTTGCTGTGCATCATATCAATTAAGATAACTAGTATAGGCTGAAATACCCTTTAATATTTTGATCAAAACTAAAAGGCAGCAACAATATGAACCTTGTTTTTCTTCGGTCAGTTAAATAAGATCTATCACAATGAATATGCTAGGAGCTTGATTGAATGTGTCACTACACCCAGCATTACTAATTAGAGTTGCATCTTTAAGATATTAATTGTTTTTAAAAATGAAAATATTCTTTTTGTACCACTGATGATACATCTTCACATTCCTCCTCCCTCAATGCTGCCTTAAAATGATGCCAAACAAAATTTTTCATTCTAAATTCTGAGCATGTGTGAAAATGATTTTATTCTGTGAGTGGATGGTAACATTTTTTTAGAGTTGACATTATTTGACAGTTCATTTAAAATGATTATTGCTCATAGTTGTTTCTGCTAATGTGAGATAACTTCAAAATCTTAAATTTCTCTTTAGACAAGCTTATACACTTTTTGAGATAGAAGTTAGAAGTTTAAAGAAAGAAAATTTTCTTGATCGAACTCCTCTTAACTTACAGAAAATTTTTCTTTTGTGCTAATAAAGGTTTGTGTCTACGTGATATCAAAACAGCAGACAGTGGATTCAGAAAGGTCAAGAAAAATACTTTGGGATAAAAAAAAACACAGGTAACTCTCTCAGTGTCTCACATTTAGACCACCGACAGTGGTTCGGTGAAAGAAAATGGTAGAATTCTGGGTAAAGAAAAGAAAGATGAAGTTGATGACAGAGCCAGCAGACATTTTTGAAAGTCAATATTGGTACAAAGACAGAAAGCCAGGGGAAAAAAGACCACAGACTGTCCTAGGACTGAACTACTTTCTGTCTCTCAGGGATGAGATAGAAGAGGTAAGGTGATGAGTTTGGAGGGGGCATTTCCAGATGTGCCACTGTGTTGTACTATAGTCCAACTGGTATGCTGTGAGTCAGAAAGGAGAGGCTGGAATTACCCTGGTGTGGTGAAGTCAGGTGTATTACTCTGTTCTCCCTGAGTAACTGTGTGTGGGAGGAAGGCACTGCCACAGGCCTGGTGTAGATATGCCAGAGCCAAGAAGACAGCCAGAGGCCTGTGCACCCCAGTTTACTGCATGAAGTCTAGGAGACCTCTGTAGCTGGTGAGTCCTTCTAAGGCTGGTCCTATGGTCAGACATAGAGTCCCATTGGGAGATAGTTCAGCAAGCAGTTGTCCTAACTTCCTTCACTGAGTTACTTTAAGGGAACTTTGCTTGTCTCTGCATCATCTCATTTGACCTTGCTTCTTTGAGATGTAAGGATTCCACTTCCAGCTTATTTACCTTGGCAAAGCATGGCATCATGGTTACATTAGTAATGCCTTCTAGAGCCCAAAAATCACCAACAGTTGAAATGAAGATACAGTTGGAATAAGCCATATTTATAAAATACATAACTGAGATCACTTCCAATTACTGCCCCTAAAAATCCAATGTAGCATCCTTTCCTTAAACGAATCCTGAAAATCAGTGTCATTTCTGCCCATGTCTAATTTGATTTCCTGATTTGGTTAGAGATTAATGATAATGATGCCAGACACACATGAGGCCCTTTAATTATATACAAATAATCAAAAGTGCATGTGCATGCATATATACATACATAATATTATATATACATATATAATCACTTTTTATAATTCTATTTGATTATCACCCAACTGTCTTAAAAAGACAAGCTATTTGTGAGAAGGAAGATCAGGCAGGAATTTAGTATAGCCCATCATAACTGGGGAGGGGCAGGAAGCAGGGGTTCTGTATTCATTTGTACATTATCTAAACATTAATTCCTAACTCCAAAGAGAGCTGTTATTTCAGTGTAATGTTAATTTAGGGGGAGGAAAGAAGCACCCTATCTACTTATGATGGTATTGTGTAGCAGAAACAATCAGTCAGAAAAATGTAAATGTCCCTTCCAGTCAAATTGTTGAAATACTAGGTAGCCCCACCCATAAAAATATGGCAGTCGTTCTATCCAAAGTATGGTCAGTGTTATTCTCATAAAGGAAATAAATTTTAAAAGGCCTCATTATACTAACTGTAAGATTCCAGCTATGTTACATCCTTAAAAAGGCAAAACTATGGAGACAGTAAAAAAAAAAAAAATTAGTGTTTGCCAGGGGATGGGAGGTGGGAGGGATGAATTGAATGGAGCACAGAGGACTTTTAGGGCAGTGAAACTACTTTGTATGATACTATAATGGTAGATACATGTCATTATCCAGCGGTTCTCAACCTGTGGGTCGCGACCCCTTTGGCGGTCGAACGACCCTTTCACAGGGGTCGCCTAAGACCATCCTGCATATCAGATATTTATGTTACGATTCATAACAGTAGCAACATTACAGTTATGAAGTAGCAACGAAAATAATTTTATGGTTGGGTCACAACATAAGGAACTATATTTAAAAGGCCAGAAGGTTGAGAACCACTGCTACATTTGTCCAAACCCATAGAATGAACCCAAGAGTGAACCCAAAGATAAACTGTGAACTTGGGGTGAATAGATGTGTCAATGTAGGTTCATCAGTTATAACAAATACATCACTCTGGTGGGGTTATATGTCAAACCTCTGTACTTCTGCTCAATTTTGCTGTGAACCTGAAACTGCATTGAAAAGTCTACTTTTTGGGGGCTCCATTGGGGGAAAAATGCCCATTTGCCTTATGGATTAACAAATCCAGTCGTACATTTCATCTTCTTTGGTTACTTTCCCCAGAAAATAATAAAATGGTAAGCTTTTCTATGGATTGTGTGAAGAGGAGGGAAGTACAAAGTAATAGGCAAAACACACACACATACATACATGTGAGTTCTACTATCAGATCTGTCCCTAATTAGCTATGTGACCTTAAGCATCCTATCACCAAACAATTACTAAGAATTCTATGTGCTAAGAATTCTGCTCGATGCAGGGACATACAAGCCAGAGAGAGAAAAGGGCAAATAAATCATTCTGATTAACAGAAGCAAGTGACTTACTCTTCCTGAACAGAGGGAACACTACTTGCAATGATATTAAAGTTCTGCAGCACAAGATACTAATAGGATGATAGAAGGAGGGTGAGCCATAATGAGCAAGCCTTTTAATTCCTCCAGATCTCAGTTACACATCTCTTTTAAAGTAATTGATTTGTACTGGACACCCTTCTTTCTGCTAACCCTACGATACCCTTTGTTACTCCAATTTGGAGCCACCACATCTAATCAATTTACATGAACTTTCAAAGCCAGAATCATTTATTGGGTTTTCTTGACTTGGCAAAGGTGACTGATAACTCTATTCTGACAAAAAGCCTTGTTTTCTACAAATAGGAAGGTCTTGTTAATGTTTGAGTTGCAAGGACAGTCCTAGCTGGACACTGCAATCAACAGCCATATAAGAGCAATTGTTTTAATTACCCAATTAACATGAAGTGATGGGTTTATGGAAAAATACAATAGTATGATAAGAAGCAAAACAGTGTAATGAAGCCTGTATCAATATCAAAAATAACAAAGTCTTAACTTTTAAAAAGCAGATTTTTTTTGGTATTTCTTTTTTCACAAATCATGAAACAAATCTCAAATAGAATGACAAAGAGTGTTCTCTCTCTCAGTAGTAAAAATGAGGGTGGGCCATGTGGGGGAAAGGAATATTACTGTTGCTTGACAACATTAAGCTCAGAAAATATCAAAAAGCAAAGAGAGTTTAAAATGGGTATTTACATATAATATCCATGCATATTTACACTTAATATTATATTGGATTTAATTTTATTACTTTCTAGAAGGCAATTTGGAGAAAAATAAACACAGTGGAATGTTATCTCATTGCCATGCAGAATCAATATAATCACATGGCTGATATAAACTCATAAGAAAATGCTTCTGACATTTCATCGGAGCTTCTTAATTTAGTATTTACAATGCCTGTGTGAAATGATATAGTAATTTTATTGTTTAATTATGGAGATGGCAGAATGTAGCCGATTCCTGACTTTTCCCCCTTAATTACTATTAGCCTACTCTCAAAAACTGTTGAATATAGAAGGATATGTTGGTCTCCTGTTAGGGTTGCTATTGCTCAGATTTAAAATAATTTGTGATTCTCCATGAAACTGCTCTTTAAAAAAAGCTTTTTCTCTCCAATATGTGGACTTTTATTATGAGCCATAATGGAACACAGGGGTATAATTATGGTGAAATAATCACAGTGCAAAATAAAAATGATGCTTTGGAGCACCATAACCTGCCTGAAATGATTCTTCATCTTGCTGATGTCCCTTAGATTTATTGCTCCTTCCTGTTAGGTGATCAGGTCTTTGGGAAATGGGGTCTGAATTTTTGTTATTACACTCCATGTGCATAATTTTTAATGACATCATTTGCACCAGCAAATATATAATAAAGGATACGTCAATATGAGGGGACAAACAAATGTCTTGGCCCTCTCCCCAACTAATATAGAATGCATGAACGTGGGCTGTAACCCAGAGTAATGTCTGTGGAAAGGAGACAGGGCTTGTGTTTCTAAAGTAATTTGGATTTGAGTATCTGGGTTAACTGAACCCTAGGGTTGATGAGGTTGGCCAGATATCGCCTTTTTCCTCCATTGCTCCTTAGGTAATTTTAGCAATTCTTATTATGCCCTTGAATTTAGCACCAGTTAGATGTCCATTAGCACTTCTACACTACTAGAGTAATAGAAGCATTACTCCCCACACCCCACCCCTGCATTTCTCTCCAAATAAGCAATTATTCCCATTCCTGGGACACAGGCCCTACTCAGAAGCCAGTGTGAAATATAAGGCTCTCCCCCAGCAGCAATTTCCATAGGGCAATCTCCACAGAAGTTGTTATTCTGATGTTAAAGGCAGATTTGTCTTATGGCAAATGGCTCCATTTAAACAAAACAAAACAATAGTAATAAAATTCCACTGTCTCCAGAACTGATAGTGAGTGATTAACATTCCCCACAGATTCACAGTGGCTGCCACAAGGAACTCAGCAAGGCGGGAATGATTGAGTCGCTTATTCAAAAATAAAAATGAACAGGGTGTCAGGTTGACAGGGAGAGATATGAGTCCAGCCTTATCTTCATGTTATTGCCCTTGCCAGTTGCTATCACACTATTAAGATAAATCAAGTTATCCGGGTTTATAAGCTACTGATTGGAAGTTGGATAGTGAATTCAGGATTTTTCTCTCTGAGTATTGGCCTAGCCCAGTCAAAGATGAGTCGGTAAGTGAAAAAATCTATTCTCTAGGAAAAAGACATAAGGAAAAAAACTAAAGCACTTAGGTAGCTACTCAGAATTTTTACCATAAAATGGTGGGTAGTGAGTGATCATGTGATGGGAACTGGTGAAGAGGGGAGCTCTGAAGAGTTTGATGGTATCTATAGACATAATTAAATAAGGGTTCAATTTAGTCACTGTGGCTACTATTCCCCAGCCCCTAGGAGCCATCTTCCCATCAATAAATGAGGTCTAGTAAGTTCTAGTCCTTGTTATCCATGCAACCTTTCGTTGTAATTTCTGAAACCATGAAGTGGAGATAAAAATACTTAATGCAATTATTGGGGAGACAAGCTATGTATCTAAATATAGTTGTTCCCCATTCTTTGTCGATTCTATGTTGTCAATTGGCCTACTCACTAAAATTATTTGTAACCCTCAAATCAATACTTTGTAGTCATTTATTAACACGTATAGAACAGCAAAAAATCTTGAGTTACCAGATGTACATGTTCCAAGCTGGACCTTCTTGTCTTAGCTCCCATAATGTAAATAAGTATTCTCTTCCAGGTCTATTGTATGCCTTGTTTTCTGCATTTTTGTGCTTTGTGTTGGTAATGTTGCTGTTTAAAATAGCCCCCAAGCATAAAGTTCTGAAGTGCAAGAAGACTGTAATATTCCTTACAGAGAAAACATGCATTAGGGTAGATCAGCTTCATTCAGGTGCAAGTTATAGTGCTGTTGGACAAGAGTTTGATGTTAATGAATCAACAATGTATATAGTAAATGGAGTGTCTTCAAACAGAAACACGGGTGTCTTTAAATTTTAAACACATAAACAAGGTTACGTATTGGTTGGTTGATGAAAATGTGACCAGAGTCTCCCCCACAAATTCTAACCAGCTTGACTCTGCCCAGGTCCCTCAGACCTTTTTTTTTTTTTTTTTTAGCTACCACCATCTCATGCCTGAATTACTGCTACATCTTACTCTAGTTCCTAGAATTGAATCTTTTCAACCTATTATCTAAAATCAAGCTTGATGGATCTTTTCAAAGTATAACGTTGATACTTAAAACCATTCAATGTCCCTAGAAATAAACCAATTTCAAAATGCCTAATGAACTGGGCCATTCTTTCTATCCAATCTCTTCTGCAATTTTCCCACTTTGGTTCAATGTCCTATATTTTCCTTAAAAGGGGGTGTGCTACCTATCACCTCAGGTCCTTTGCACTTCCTAGACCCTGGCTTTCTGGCTCAATATAAAATTTGCCTCATGGAACCCCATTTCTCTTTTGCATATCAAATGAGCATCATCCAGGAAGTTGCCCCATATTTGATTGGGTTCAGTCTTCTGCCATGGGAGTAAAAAGCACCCCAAACAATCCCCATCACATGGTTTCTCACAGTGCACTGTACCAACCCCCATTGGACTGCAAGTTTCTTGAGGACAGGAACTCCCCTTTGTCTGTCACAGTATCTCCAAGGCCCACCACAAGGCGTGGCATATAGTAAGTAGGATTTCAATAAGTGTTTGTTAAAGTACTCTGCCCCTTACCAGCTGTGGGAAAAACACTCGGACTTCGAGTATCAGTTTCAAATGCGTAAATTCATGCCCACAAATCTTACAGAACATCTTGCACTGGTGATCATTGGGCTAACTTTAGTCTATCGGTTTATTGAGCAAATGCACAGTGTTGTTTCTAAAGATCGATGTGAATTCCTCAGGGAGAGAATGCTTTTCCAGTTCACAACCCCCCATTTGCCCCTCCCTGTAGTCTGACCTTCCTGGCTCTGCCTGTTCTTGAAGACATTATAGTTTTTGACCACTGACTTTGTCCTATATTTTCCTTAAAAGGGGGTATGCTACCTATCACCTCAGGTCCTTTGCACTTCCTAGACCCTGGCTTTCTGGCTCAATATAAAATTTGCCTCATGGAACCCCATTTCTCTTTTGCATATCAAATGAGCATCATCCAGGAAGTTGCCCCATATTTGATTGGGTTCAGTCTTCTGCCATGGGAGTAAAAAGCACCCCAAACAATCCCCATCACATGGTTTCTCACAGTGCACTGTACCAACCCCCATTGGACTGCAAGTTTCTTGAGGACAGGAACTCCCCTTTGTCTGTCACAGTATCTCCAAGGCCCACCACAAGGCGTGGCATATAGTAAGTAGGATTTCAATAAGTGTTTGTTAAAGTACTCTGCCCCTTACCAGCTGTGGGAAAAACACTCGGACTTCGAGTATCAGTTTCAAATGCGTAAATTCATGCCCACAAATCTTACAGAACATCTTGCACTGGTGATCATTGGGCTAACTTTAGTCTATCGGTTTATTGAGCAAATGCACAGTGTTGTTTCTAAAGATCGATGTGAATTCCTCAGGGAGAGAATGCTTTTCCAGTTCACAACCCCCCATTTGCCCCTCCCTGTAGTCTGACCTTCCTGGCTCTGCCTGTTCTTGAAGACATTATAGTTTTTGACCACTGACTTATAGGATTGTTTGAGATGAAAGAAACATAATGAGGCAGAGAACATTGTATTATCTAAACAGTTAGCACTAGAATCCCTTTTAGTAGGAAAATTGTTTCTGCTTGAAAAAACATTTTCACCAGAGTTTGGAGTAGAAATTGAGACCCCAGGGACTCAGGTACCATCTGATGCCAAGGCTCTGGAGGAAAGGACAGAATTTCTCTGTATAGTGATGACAGGGATGAGGAATAGGATTGACAAAAGGACTAACAGAGAAGGAAGAAAAAACCCACACGATATCAAAAGGAAGGGAAAAGGTGGCAATTTTGACCCAGCAGCCAGATTCGTTTTTTGTTTATGTTATTGAAGCTGTATTGAACACAGCCATGATCTGTTTGCATATCATCTACAGCTGCTTTCCTGCTATAAGGGAAGGTCTGAGTGGTTGTGATAGAGACCATCAGAGCCTAAGAGCCTAAAATAGTTCCTCTTTGGCTCTTCACTGAAGATTGCTGAGCCTTGATCTAGGGAAATAGCCAATCCTTCACTTGTTCACTTGTTAGAGTGGCTAAACAAAAGTTTTTCAATCAAAAAGGCCCAATGTGCAGTTGTTGAGTGTGCAATGTAAACATCCTCTGCCTCCTTAATTCTTTGGGAAGAGCTAGTTTGTACATGAAGCTTTTATAGACAAGACTTTGTATGGCAAGTTTGAAGAAAAGTTGAATTTCACATTCAGGATGAAAGAGCATATTCTTATAAATGGAATCAGTTTAGGTGGCCGTGAAAGCTATGGCTTCTGCTCATAATGCTCCATAAATCTCTCTCAGGAATTGAGTAAGCTATAGAGGATTGTAAAGGAGGAGTGCTAAATTCAAATCCCCCCCACCCCCCACCCCCAGCTCTGCTGTCTCCTGAGGGAGGAAAGGATGACTGACATGAGTTACATGTGTAAATGCTCAGCACAGTGCCTGGTGCATAAGGGCATTCAAAACACAGCAGGAGCCCTGGCCAAGTTGCTCAGTTTGTTAGAGCATCTTCCCAATATGCCAAGGTTGCAGGTTCAATCCCCAGTCAAGGCACATAGAAGAATCAACCAATGAATGCATAAATAAGTGGGACAACAAATCAGTCTCTCTCCCCCTCTCCTACTTTCTCTCCTTCTTTCTCTAAAATCAATAAAATAAAACCCAGCAGGAATTATTATTATCATCATTATTTAGCTCATTTTGCCATTTCTTTTAAAGTTGAGAAAATTGGAGGACAAAAACAAGAAGCAACTCCACAAAGAATCTGAAAAAACTCACAATGAAATACACCATTAGTTGACCCTTGAACAATGCAGGGGTTAGGAGCACAGAGTCCCCCTCTCTACACAGTCAAAAATCCTTGTATAATTTTTGACTCCCCCAAACCTTAAATACTAATATACTACTATTGACCAGAAACATAAACAGTCAATTAACACATGTTTTGTATGTTATATACATTATATACTATTTTCTCACAATAAAGTAAGATACAGAAAAGAAAATGTTATTAAGAAAATCATAAGGAAGAGAACATATATTTACAGTGTTCATTGAAATAATAATTCATGTATAAGTGGACTTGTGCAGGTCAAACCCATGTTAAAGGGTCAACTGTATCACACAAATATTTATGCGTGATATTAAGATTAAATCCAAAAAGAAGGGCTCAAGTATACTTGCTATGAGAACAAAGATGGCCACTGTGATTGAACCTTAAATTGACTCTAAACTTTCTTATTCTCAGGATATATAAGAAATATAGTATATTATAAGAGTCTCTCTCTTCTTAGAAGAAGAAAGATGAGTCATTACTAGAAAAATAAAGTTTCCTCAGCCTTAAGTTCTCAGAGGAGTTTCTCACATTGGACCTTCAGAGTATTTGGAGCAGCAGAATGGAAAGCAGAGTGGTTCCCAGGCTGCCTACACTGTGAACCATGTGAAGTTTTCCGAAAGTGTCCATCCATAGGCTTGCACCTACCTATTCACCATCTCTGGGCTGAGACCCAGGCGTCCCTGATAAAATCACCATGGGTGACTCTTAGGTAAGCCAGGAAAGTCCATTTTCTGATTTAGAAAATTATAGAAGCAGATTTCAAATGAATATATTTTTGGGTAAGAGAGACTTTTTTAACATTTAAAAATTTTTTTCAACTTATTTTTTAATTACAGTTGATATCCAAAATTATATTGCCTTCAGGTATACAACATAGTGATTACATATTTACGTAACTTGTAAACAATCACTCTAACAAGTCTAGTATTCATCTGACACCATATAGTTGTTACAATATTATTGACTATATTCCCCATGCGGTACTTTACATCTCCATGACTGTTTTTGTTACTGACAATTTGCACTTTAACTTTTTCATCCATCCTCCAGCCCCCCTCCCATCTGGTGACTATCAATTTGTTCTCTATATCTATGAGTCTGTTTCTGTTTTGTTTGTTAATTTATTTTATATTTAGATTCCACATATAAATAAAATCACATGGTATTTGTCTTTCTCTCTCTCACTTATTTTACTTAGTATAATACCCACTAGGTCCATCCATGTTGTTGCTAATGGCACCATTACTTTTATGGCTGAGTAGTATTCCATTGTATCTATGCACCACATCTTCTTTATCCATTAATGTATCCATGGACACTTAGGTTACTTCCATATTTTGGCCATTGTCAGTTATGCTGCAATAAACATAGGGGTGCATATATTTTCAGATTAGTGTTTTGAATTTTTTTTCAGATAAATACCTAGAAGTATAAATTCTGGGTCATTATGGTAGTTCTATTTTTAATTTTTTTGAGGAACATCTATACTATTTTTCATAGTGGCTTCCCCAGTTAACAGCCCCATCACCAGTGAACAAGGGCTCCCTATTCTCCACATCTTCAACACTGTTAATTTATTGATGATAGCCATTCTGAAAGGTGTAAGGTGGTATCTCATTATGGTTTTAATTTGGATTTATCTGATAATTAGTGATATTGAGCATCTTTTTCATATGTCTGTTGACCATCTGTGTGTCCTCTAAAGAAATATTTATTCAGGTCCTCTGCCCATTTTTTAAAAGGATTGTTTCTTTAAAAATATGTTTCTATTGATTTTAGAGAGAGGAAGGGAGAGGGAGAGAGATAGAAACATCACTGATGAGAGAGAATCATTAATCCTGCATGCCCTCTACTGGAATCGAGCTGGAAACCTAGGCATGTGCCCTGACTGGGAATCGAATCATGACCTCCTGGTTCATGGGTCAACGCTCAACCACTGAGCCACACCGGCTGGACAGATTGTTTCTTTTTGTTATTGTTAAGTTGTATGAGTCCCTTACATATTTTGGATATTAAACCCTTATCAGATGTATCATTGGTGAGTATCTTCTCCCATTTAATAGGTTGCCTATTTGTTTTGTTGATTGTTTCCTTTGCTGTGTTAAAAAATTTTAGTTTGATATAGTTCCATTTGTTTATTTTTTTCTCTTCTTTCCCTTGCTTGAGGAGACATAGCCAAAAAATAATGTATTGCTAAAAGCCATGTCAAGTAGTTTACTGCCTATGTTTTCTTCTATGAGTTTTATGGTTTCAGATTAAACCTCTGAAAGGTGGAGTGATTCTTTAAAAATGCTAGGGTTGCTGCCATGGACTGGGGAAAGAATTGAGCATTTTAAAGTTGAGATAAAGATTAGTAATGGGGCTAAGGAGTGGACTCCAAGCAGGATGTATGTTTGTGTACCTGGTTTCAAAATAGTGCCTGGAGCCCTCTTTACGACCATAAGCAACCTTGCTTTAAACAATTTGATGAAATGTTTTCATTCAACTGGGAGATGCAGCCGGTGGAATCTGCTTCTATAAATTATAGCACGGCCATCTCTAATTCAAAACTTATCTGCAGGGAGTATCTAGGGCTCTTCTTATCTCCAGAGGGCAGCAAATGTGGGTAATCTGTGTCATAAACACACACCAGAAATAGCTCCATATTTTGTTTTACTAAAAGTAGAAGGGTAGTTTGCAAGTAGATTGTAGAGTAATCATTTAATTTCCTCTGCATTATCTCTACCAAAACTGTATTCTAATTCTGCAAAGATGCGAATTTTAGCAGTGGGAAATTATGTCATGTTGGCAGTATTTTAATGGCATCACGCCTCTTTCCCTTGGGCAGAGTTGGCTATCGCTGCATTTTCCCGAGCCAGGATGTAACCAAAGGCCACTGCAAAAGGAAGGTCCCTGGAAACACCATGCCAGCCTGGATCTGAGGGGAAGCCTATCAGAGCCTTAGTATTACGAAGTGGGAGGAGCCAACAGGAACCAGAGATAATGAAGGGGAAAGGCAGCCTGAAATAATGAGGATGATGAGGATAAGAGAAAGTTTATATTTATTGAGGATTTATAATGTGTCTGATGCTGTATTAAGTGCTTTATTCCATCAAATGCTTAACACAACTCTATGAGAAAGGGTCTATTATATCAAATTTACTGATCAGGAAGTTGAGATGCAGGGAAGTTAAGTGGACTGCCAAGTGTCAGCCAATGAGTAAAATTGGCACACTTGGCCTAGAACCCAGGCAGTTTGACTATAGAGTGATGTACTTAACCCCACACCCAAGAAGGTAGAGAGCCCATCTGATCTGATAAGTCTGATAAAACTGGACACGAGCCTTTCTGGATGGAACTGTCATTTCTCCATTTCTATTGGTTATTTAGTCAGTGTTTTTTCTTTACATGTCTCTGGCTTGGAATGAGAAAGAACAGAGTGTTCTAGGCAGCACTAGGGTTGTGCACTCTTGGTCCCTGTGTTCCCCATGGGCAACAAACGGATCCCTTTATCCATGGCCTTTGCTTCATTTTCACCATCTCCTCTATTTCAGTGACTGTTGGCATGATTCATAGCTGAGCTTGTGTACAAATTTCTTCAAATACCAGAAATCTTCGCTGTGGCAATTTCTAAACAGAAAGTCCTTTTAGCACCTTTAACCTTTCACCTTTGTTCCAGTACATATGCACTGCACTGGAACAAAGTCACTGCACATACATAATCACTCTGTAATATGTTGTATTATTCTAGTCACCTAAAAGATTTGGTCTGCATTTACACAATCAAAATGATTGTCATTTCAGTACAATCAATTAGTAAATCTAGCTACCTTAATCAGTTCATATCACACTGAAATAATTTTGTCAATCAATGCATAATGGCTTGAAAAATGACCCCAATTAATGCCGCACCATGTTTTCAGCATATAAACCTAGTTGTGATGTTATTACATATGTTGACTGCAGAAAACCCTTAGAAATAGTTTCAAATACCAATAGGTCTAAAAATCTGTGAATAACATACTATACTCAGGTGTCTTCCTGGATTTTGACAAATTAAGACAATCATACTGAGCACTGAGAGTTTTGAGAGATTACTGCACCACTAAATAACTATCTATAATAATAAAATTGTACTATGCTAATTAGACCGGACGTCCTTCCGGATGTCCTTCCAAATGAAGCCGGGGCTGCGAGGGAAGCCTGGGTCCCGGGTGCCAGAGGGAAGCTGGTGCCAGCAGCCAGGGGAAGGAAGGCATACTCTTGCATGAATTTCGTGCACCAGGTCTCTAATCAGATAATAATCTCCCTCCAGGGAATGAGGGAGAAAGTGCAAATGCAGGGTCACAAGGAGGCAGAAGGCAGGAGGAAAGGTCCTGGTTCTACAACTTCTGTTAACAATAAAATAAGATGTCACACAGACACATATATTCTTGGCTAATGGCTTTTACCCACAGAACCATTACCAAGTCTAAGTGGTTGAGAATATTTATTTGAGTTTACCCCCCAAATATAATACACAATAGAATAAACAAAGTAACTAAAATAATTCAGTCTTTGGACTGCCCTTTTGTGACTTCATTTTCCCCTTAAAGTTTTCGATGTTTAGTTTTCAGTTTAATTTTATAGCAACTGAGTCATAAGGAGGTGGGAGATTTTCCCTAATCATGTAGGTATAGTGTGGATAGAAGAGACAAATAAAAAATGTCCCCCATGTGGCCTTTAATCCACTTGCTGTGTTATCATTTGCCTGCCTTCTAAGTGTCATGGTGGGCAATCTTTCTATGAAAATATGGCCATAATAACCAGAAGAACAGCAGCTATAGTTCATTGACCTTGGACTATGTGAGGCTGCATTGTGAATTAATTCATTTAATGTTCATGGTAAGCTTTTCTAAGGTACTTTAGGGGATATTAATATCAATCCCATTTTACACAGGAGGCAACTTTGCATAAGTTGGAAGAACAATAATAATGTCTTATATTCTCATGGAACAAAAAGCATCATGCTTTGCTGGATCAGCTGGAAATGGCGTAAAATTTCAAAACTTCAAATCTTGATGCTCTGAACAGCTAAGTTTCCTCATAATGAAATAACCTAAGGGCCAAAGTAAAAACCTGCCACTTGATCATTTGTGACTCAGGCTGGGTTTAGAAAGTGTCCTTGTAGGGCCAGCTTCCTTGAGCTTCCCTTTCTTCCTTGCAGCTTTCCCTTCAATCCACAGCCTGAGCTCTCTCTCTACATTTGGGCTTTTCATCTATTCTCTCTTGAAGAAATGAGAAGGCACAAGGCACACGCAGTATCCTCCTGAGCTCCAGAGGATCCAAGTGTTCACATGTCACTGAGCCAGCAGCATTTGGTTCATTCTCTGCAATTCATTTTTTTTTAAAGCTCTAGCCGTTGCATCTATTTCATGTGGTATTTTTTCTCTAAAAATACCAAGTTATCGGCTAACAAGAGTCAAGCCTGTGACAGTGCAGTTACATCTGGTTTCACTTTCCACCAGAGTCCTGCTTTCACCTAGAAAGAGAACATTTTGGTATTTGCTCTCAACTGGAACCAAAATAAAAAGCTCACGTAGACTTGAATTTATTTTCATTAAACTTGTGTACTGCATGCTTGCACCAACTTGTGAAGTTTGTTGGTTGCTTTATTGATTTACAGTATATTCCTCAACTGGAACCAAAATAAAAAGCTCACGTAGACTTGCATTTATTTTCATTAAACTTGTGTACTTGCATGCTTGCACCAACTTGTGAAGTGTGTTGGTTGCTTTATTGATTTACAGTATATTTCAGGTTTGGAGCTTCAGAATCACACCTTCTCCAAACTGCTCAGGAATTACATCAGGGTTGTCATTCATATGAAAGGGAAGGGTTATTGTCAAGGCAAGACTTACTAGTATGTATTCAAGTGAAAATGAATTTGTATTAGTAATCAGTATGGATTAAATGAAGTAAGACTGATCCAGGGTAGTAAATCTGCCAGATTTAAGTGAGTTTCATATGCAGTTAACATCATGTAAATTTCCTAAATGTGATTAACAGCCTCATGCATGTGAGACCGACCCATCAGCTAATGACAAAGCTTTCATCAGTGAATGGTTCCTAAATGTGATTAACAGCCTCATGCATGTGAGACCCATCAGCTACTGACAAAGCTTTCATCAGTGAATGAAAAAAGAAAAAAATAGGTCACAAATAAACAGATTTTCTTGAATTCTACCTCTAGGGTTTTGTTTTTGTGCTATGGATTTTTATTCTTTATATTTTTTTCTCTTATTTTAGACCTTAAGGTGTAATGCTTTTAAGGGTGACTATATTATGGAGTGGAAACAGAATGACTTTTCAACTTGGTAGCTCCAATGCAAGGCAGCAGTATATTTTCTATTTGGGGTACTTCATTGACAGCTTATTAAAATATGCTGTCTCTTGTGTATATTAATTGTGGAGTCCACAAATCCTGAAAAGAAATCAATCTCTAATCAATTACTTGTTTGCAATATAATTATTATTGACTAGAGGCCTGGTGCACAAAATTCCTTCACAGGTAGGGTCTCTAGGCCTGGCCAGCAATCAGGGCCAATCTGTGGGGTGACTGGAAGGGCAATCAGGGGGGCCCCCACCTTGGCTGGCCTGGGGCCTGTGGGCTGGGGGCAGCTCCTGCATTGAGCGTCTGCCCCCTGGTGGTCAATGCACATCATAGCAACCAGTTGTTCCGCCAGTCATTCCACCTTCCATTTGCATATTAGACTTTTATTATATAGAATTTTTTTTTAGAGAGGATGGGAGAGGGAGAGAAAGAGAGAGAAACATTGATCTGAGAAAGAGAAACATCTATCAATTGCCTCCTGATTGGGGATCAAAACCAAAACCTGGGCATATGCCCTGACCAAGAATTGAACCGACGACCTTTTAGTGTATGGGAGAATGCTCTGCCAACTGAGCCATACCAACCAGGGCTGCAATAGAATTTTAAGATGCTGAGTATTTTTCTCTGTCATCACCACATGTGTACTAATTTCCTATAAAGTATTACAGGACTCAGGGGGCTTGGATTATTTGATGGGTTTGGGGTTTTGTTTTGTTTTTTACTTGTTTGTTTGTTTGTTTGTTTATGTTTTTAGCATTTCTTAAACACTAGCATGGGACTTTGTGAAATAAGCGTAAGTTGTTGAAGAGTCTCTCTTACTCCAAACTCTAGGTCTCTGTCATTTAAGGAGCCCCTGCTACATGGCTCTGATAACTAAGCAAAGAACTTGTCAGTAGAATTCAAGTCAGAGAATCACCCAATAAAAATGTAAGTGGGATCTCCACAGCTCCCTAAAAGAGCCTTGTCTTATGCCTGAAAGAAGGCAAACAAACTGGCGTTCAGAGCAAGAATTGCGAGTTAGGTCCATAAGACTTCACATCTCAGGGCCTCACACTTTCCAATGAAACCTCTGAATAAACATATATACCTTTGGAGGGAAGGGTTTTGGTGAGGTCTTTAGGGATGATTAGAATTCAGATACTTATGTCTAAATGTCACTGCTTGTTGACTAATATTAAATAAGTGAGTGGTCTCAGTACTGCCTCCCAGGGTCCTCCCTGGGCCCAGGGAATTGATATCTGAGAGCAGAGCAAGGATAAATACTACAGGAGGTCAGAGTTCCCTAGAGTGCGGGCCTGCAGAGGGCTGAGGCAGAGCCCTAAATAATTAAAGTGCCTCTTTTCTCTCTAGCATGATATATTCCAAAACTCTTTCACATGTTTTTCTCATGTGTGCTTCACCACCTGACTGTAGGCAATTGATGGTCTCAGTGGACAGTGACACTGGGTAGCATGCAGCATGAGAAAGGAGTGTGTGATGCAACTCAGACCCCACCCTGAACCCAGCAGACCCAGCACTTGTTCTGGCTTCCAGGGTCTCTGAGGGTCTCAAACACTTCAGCACCTTCTCTTTGAAGGAAACTTTCTACATGACCTCTAAAAAATTGGGTTCTTTTTTTGTTTTCTACTAGAGGCCGGGTACACAAAAATTTGTGCATTGGGAGAGGGGGGGTCCCTCAGCCCGGCCTGTGCCCTCTCATAGTCTGGGACCCCTCAGGGGATGTCCACCTGCTGGCTTAGGCCTGCTCCCTGGGGGATTGGGCCTAAACTGGCAGTCAGACATCCCTCTGGCAGCCTGGGAGCCCTCAGGGGATGTCCACTTACCAGTAGGGAGAAGGCCTAAGCTGCAGTCGGACATCCTTAGTGCTGCTGAGGAGGCGGGAGAGGCTCCCGCCACCACCACTGTGCTGGCAGCCATCAGCCTGGCTTGTGACTGAGCAGAGCTCCCCCTGTGGGAGCGCACTTACCACCAGGGGGCAGCTCCTGCATTGAGCATCTGCCCCCTGGTGGTCAGTGTGTGTCATAGTGACCAGTCATTCCCAGTCGTTCTGCTGTTAGGGTCAATTTGCATATTACCCTTTTATTATATAGGATTATTAGACTTTGAGGCTAATAAGGAGAATTCTCCTTACTGAATCCTCATAGTTTCCAGTAAAAGGTAATGGAACATGCCCAGATGGCATGGCTCAGTGGATAAAGCATCAGCCTGCAGACTGAATGGTTCCAGGTTCGATTCCGGTCAAGGGCACATGCCTGGGTTGCAGGCTCGATTCCCAGTAGGAGGCATGCAGGAGGCAGCAGATAATGATTCTCTCTCATCAGTTCTCTCTCATCATTAATGTTTTTATCTCTCTCTTTTATTTATCTTCTATAATTGAAACTTTGTAGCCTTGAGCAGAGCCCAGGGCCAGCCTAAGCCTCCTGTTTGCTCCAGCTCCGTGGCCAATGCCATCTTAGTTGGGTTAATTTGCATACTCACTCCTGATTGGCTGGTGGGCGTGGCTTGTGGGTATAGCGGAGTGGCAGAGTGATGGTTAATTTGCATGTTTCTTTTTTATTAGTGTAGATTTGAAAATAAGCTTCAGAGCAGTAGGACCGTGTATATACAAATTCTTCATCGCTACATTCCAAGTGTTTAATATATTTGGATGCTGTGGATGCCTAATTCTTATTTAACCCTCTTAAAAACAATACCACATGCAATTTCAAACTTTTTATCAAGATCATGTGTTATAGAGCCAAATATATTACTATTATGTAGATTAAGCTGTTCCCATTCCAGTAAAGAAAGCAGAGGAAGAGGGAAAGAATCTCATTTACAGAGCACCTACCATATGCCAGCCACTCTGCTAGATCCTTTCTGTGTGTGTGTGTTCCACCAATCCTTCCAAAAAGTGTATGAAGTGAGGAGGATAAGCTCCACTTTAGAAATGAAATAAATCAAGTGCCAGAGGTATTAAGTAGCTTATCCAAGTCTCTGAGCTAAAAGTGGTGACACCAATACTTACATGTTTGACTATGAAACTTTTCTCTCTACCAGTCTGCCTTCCCATAAATTTGTGTCTATAGAAAAGATGATCCCCAGAAAAGGAACATGACTATATATAGGAATATCATGTTCTAATATCAAGACCCTAAAGCTTCTAAAGAGTAGAGAGGATCCACATTTTTAATCCAATGGCATTAATTAACTGTGCTGCAAAGATGAGGTATTCCATTCTTCCTAGAGAGGTGGTTAATGCCCAGTCTCCCACTTCCTGGACTCTGGTCAGTAATTGTCCCAAACTTCTCCAGCATCCTGACCTTACACCTCTGCCCCAAACATTCCTTGGTTCTGATATTCTTTGTCCTCTTACTCTCTGGTTCATTCTCCTATCCTCTGAAAGTAGCCCCAAGTCAATAACCCCCCTTTTTTTAGAAGAAAATTGTGAAAGGCACTCCTATTCCTGGAATCCAGCTTATAATTTATTGAACTAATGTGTGCATTTGCTTTTTAATGTTAGGGTCTTTATATTCCCTAGAAATCTCCATACTGTTTTTAACCTTCATTTTAAAATTTGATTTCCTTAAGTTTAATTAAGGCTCCCTTTACATCATCTTAGATAAACATCTAACTATCATGCTTTCTGCAACATAAATTTCAAAAATCATTACTACTTGAGCTACATTCTTTTTGGATTACATGAACCAATATACTTTGGGAATAGCAATCTCTCCAACAAAGGAATCGGTGTGCTTAAAGATAGCAAAATTCTTCCAGTGAAATACGTTCTAGTGAAAATGTTGGAGTGCCCGTGTACTCCATTTCAAATTACTAAATGGAGATATTTGTTTTAAGAATCTGGACACATTGCACATGATGTCATGTTATGCAGTTGTTCTTTGCATAAGTGAACCTTTACAAAGCACAAATGAAGACAAAATATCAAGCTTTTGTAAAGCTATTAAACAATAGCCTATTAGTTGTCTTGGCCCTGAAGGAGTTTTACCTAATGTTTTATTTCTTACAAATCTGTACCTACTATTATTCTATGTGCTCCCATTTCAGAAGATAGATAATGAAAGAATAATGGAATAATTTCTTGCCAAGCAAGACACTCCATCTGCTTTTGTTTGTTACTTTTTCCCAACTCATCGCCCACATTCCCCAAATGCTTCCTCTAATGCAATAATTTTCCTTTAACACAGACCTATGATTTTAATCAGCCCATCTGCATGGCTCTGTCTGGGGGAAGGGATTGAGGAATTAGCATTTGTTCATTTCATATTTTGAATGTAAGGGCACTCAAAGTACACAGTTGCCTTAAGAGACTCAGAATTAGCAATTGTAGACACCATCCAACAGTCTGCAATCCTCATCCACTTTTTATTTTGCTCAGTCAGGGTTGTGCTTAATATTAAGCAAAAGATTGTGTATCACCTTGGAAGAGAGATAATTCTTACAACTCACTGTCTGTATTGGACACCACTCAGATTCAATAGTGACTGGTCCTCTAGCTATAAAAAGACAGAATCCAAAATCACGAGTAAATGTGACAGGACTCTAGTGATTAGTTGAAACCAGACCCACTAGGTACAGATTGTCATTGTAGCTATTCAACCAACAGTTGGTAAAATGAGTGATATTTAAACAGGAGTAAACATGGAAACTGTTAACAGCTCCGGAAGATCTTATGGGTTAGAAGGGAAATTAATGAGTGGGAGAAATGGAATATGAAAAGGAATTGACTGATATCACTAAGCACTTATGGCATATGCAATACATTCGAATTACTGAAATTATAATAACTGCAGAAAATATAATTGCAAATAAAACAACTGCATATATTAAACATTATAGCTAAGACTTCAAAGAGATGACTCCCACTCTCCTCTTATCTCTAATTCCCCTACACAAAGAGTACATTTTAATACCTCATTAGATAAAATGTGATGTCACAGAGTGATAGTTGCCAGGGAGCTCTAATCTGAAATTGCCAATATTATATACCTTAAGATTCTCAACTGTAAGGCAGCATTAAAACCCTTCTTCCTGAATTTCTTTAATAAAAAACACAGCTGTGAGCATTCACTCAAATATGTACTTATCATGTTTTATTCCGATGAGTAATCACTTCCAGATTCAGCCTGGCATTTGGAACTTTGTTTCTAAATGGAAGACTTTAGAATGAACAAAGCCACCTTTCCTCATTAGAAACAAAGCCCAAGTCGTGGTGAATTTAAACAAACTACGCTGAAGCTAACAAAAAAAGCTAGTTAGGAAGCATGTACACGTGTTTGGAAATTATAATTTGGACCTTATACTCTTCTATTTGTTCACAAAAGCAACCTAAAAGCCTCGGGACGAACATACCATCTCCATCCCAGAAATGTTCTTCACATCTGTCTCTATGTCATGCCAATCTGAAAAATGTCAGCTTTAGAAAAATTTAGAATCTCCTAAAAAACAGGGATAAAGAACAGGCATCCCAACATAAACTAGTAGACAAATGACTTAAAACTTGAAAATAAAAGTACCTAAGGTACTTAAAAATAAGAAATATATAATTTTACTTTTGGTTAGGGAAAGATGAGGGAAGCTGTATATTCCTGAAATGTGAATGAATTAAGATTTTAGTGAATCACCACACCTTTTCTTTCTTGTAAGAGCATCACATTTGATGTTCTGCTCCTCTTTTGAGTTCTTAGTATCAAAATTTTCCCCAGTATAGGTGAAATTCTATTTATGAAGGAAGATTGGTATTCTACAAAATGGAGATAAGAAAATGGGAAAGCATTGAACAAAAATGCCAACTAATGTTCAAAGCTGTGATGCAAGGCAAAGTGGATTGGCAACTTGGTTTGCCTCTTACCAACTACATCAAATGATAGTGATGATACATACCTCTTAGTGTTATGAAGAATAAATGAAATATCTATGTGAAATGCTTAGCACATGCTCACCACACAGCAGGTGTTCCTAACTATTCGTTCTTTTGGCTCCCACATACCAACCCATTCTCATTCCAGCTCTCCCTTTCTGCTTTCAAATGCCAAAATGTCTTAGGCTATAGTTTCATAACTAAAAACAAATTGGAGAAGTTATTATTTCTGAATTTATTTCAAGATATAAGTCTGATCCATACCTTCACACACTAGAGCAAGGCAGATGTTTCATTCTTTTTTCTTAGAAATATAGATACAAAGGGTGGGGTGCGGTGAGGGATGAAATGGGTATCATATTCATTGTTCAACCTTGTAAGTAATCACCTGGCTCATCCAGTGATTTCTCTGATGTTCACACCTAGTTCTAGAAACCTCACATTGTATATTCAGTAAGCACAATTTTCTTTCTAATTTCCCCCAAAAGTTAAAAAAAGTACAAGATTCTAGTATATGAAAGAGGAAATAATCTAGGAAAGGTGAGAGTAAAGTGGAGGTGCTCTGTCATCTGGCAATCAGATTATTGTAACAACCAACCCTCAAGTACAATTTGTCTGTTACAGTTCTATTAAAATTGCTAACACTTAGTAAACCTGAACTCTTCATAAGAACTCTAAACCTTCTTTTTGTTTATTATTTGTGTCTGCCAATCTTGTTTTAAATATTTATTTTAATCATTTTAATAGAGGATAACTATGAAATTCACAAGACAGAAAGGAATTCTTCTTCCTACCTCTTGTACTAAAGGCAACCATTCTTGCCAAGAATCTACAATATTTTTTCAGACTAATACTATGCACACAAAAAGGCAAAAATATAAATGTCAATGTGAGCATGAGATAAACATTGTTCTGCACCTAAACCTTGCATTTTTTACTTAACAATATACCTTGTAGCTTGCTCCAAATTAGTCGTAGAGAGATGCCTCATACTTTATCAAGGCTGCATAGTATTCCATTGTATGGATGCAACAACCTTTTTTTTAAACCTAGTTCTCTATTTATAAGCATTAAAGTCATATCCTAATATATAAAAGGCCAGGGTTGTAACAACTGATCACAACCCGGAAGTCCTTCAGTCAGTGCTGGGTTGCCTGGTGACCCAGCACTGACTTCCCAGGGGGATGATACCCAGAGAGAGAGGCAGGGTCTGATCCACAGCCTCAGTGGCAGCTATTGATCAGTACTTGCCTCTCTCTTTCTCTCCCTCTTTCTTTCTGAGCTTCGCCAGCAGCCAGGCTTTTCTTTCTCTCCCGGCCTCCACCATAGGCTGCTGTTCAGCCCCGCCTCTTTGATCAGGTTCAGAGATAGGCCCAGAGATGCTGACTGGCATAGGAACTGACCAATCAGAACCAAATGTGTGTTTTTGAAGAATCAATGGCTGTCTAGGAGGCAGAGCTTTTGACGCTGACTGGCATAGGAACTGACCAATCAGAACCAAATGTGAGTGCTGTGAAGAACCAGTGGTTGCCTAGGAGGTGATGTGGAGCTTCTGAAGCTGACTGGCATTGAAACCGACCAATCAGAACCAAATCTGGGTGCTGTGGGGAGCCAATGGCTGCCTAGGAGGTGGAGCTTTTGATGCTGGCATAGAAACCGACCAATCAAAACCAAATTGGCCAGCAGAGGAGGGTAGTTGGGGGCGAGATCAGGCCTTCAGGGGAGGGCAGTTGAGGGCAACCAGGCTGGCAAGGGAGGGCAGTGCAGTTAGGGGTGATCAGGCAGGCAGGCAGGCAGAGGCAGTTAGGGGCAACCAGGCCGGCAGGGGAGGTCAGTTAAGGGTCATCTGGCTGACAGGCAGAGTGGTTAGGGGCGATCAGGCAGGCAGGCAGGTGAGCAGTTAGGAGCCAACAGTTCCAGATTGCGAGAAGGATGTCCGACTGCCGGTTTAGGCCCAATCCCTGGCCGGTTTAGGCCCGATCCCTGTGGCAGTTGGACATCCCCCAAAGGGTCCCCAATTGGAGAGGGTGCAGGCTGGGCTAAGGGAACCCCCCCCTCCGTGCATTAATTTCATTCACCAGGCCTCTAGGTTCTATCATAATCATCATCATCATTAATTATTACAGAAACTATTTTAGGGGCTATATTTGTGTCAAACTCATTGTACACTTGAATATAACTGTAAGACAAATTTACAGAAATTAAACTAGTGGTTCAAAGACTATGGCAATTTTTTTTGAAAGGTAGATACTTACCAAATTACTTCCACAAAGGCTTTGTCAGTTATACCATCAGAAATGCAGGAAAGTTTCTATTTCCCTATATCTTATCAACATTGTTTATAGGCTGTTTTGATTTTTGCTAATCTATGAAAATAATCTCTCAGTGTAATGTTTGCTTGCTTGGTATCTTTTTGTATGTTTCTATTCCCTTGTATGTGCTTTCTTTTACATCCATTGCTCATGTTTCTATTGGCTTGTTAGTGTTTATATTGATTTATATCTTTTTATATTAAAAATAGTAACTTCATCATATGAATTACAACTATCGTTTTAGACTTTGCTATTCACCTTTAGTATTTGATACTTTTGACCACATAAAAAATGTTTTTATTTTTATGTACCTAAGTTTTTTATTTTCACCTTTTACATCTTCTGGACTTTGTGTCACATTGGAAATACCTTTCCTACTCTGAGATTATTGGGGTTTTTTAGTAGTATTTTAAGTTTTTAATATTTAAAAAATTGACTTTTCTACTATGTATATTTGTGTAAAGAGTGAGGTAGAGGTGTAATATTTTCAAAATATATATCCATTTTTATTTAATAAAGGTTACATCTTTTACCACTGATTTAAAATACTGTCTTTTATCATATATTAAATCCTTGTATGTATTGGGCTTATTCCTAAATATCTACTCTGTTCCAATTATCCATCTGACTATTCAAGTACTAGAATCACCAGTTTTTATTATTGTAGCTTTATAATATACTAGAGGCCCAGTGCACGAATTCATGCACCAGTGGGGACCCTCAGCCTGGCATGCGGGATCGGGCCGCAACTGGCTCTCCAAAACCCCCAAGGGGTCCCGGATTGTGAAAGGGTGCAGGCCAGGCCAAGGGACCCCACGGGGCATGATCAGGGCCAGGGAGAGATGCAGGAGGTTGGCCAGCCAATGAGCGACCCCAGGAGGACTCCAAGGCATACCGGCCCATCTCGCTCAGTCCCAATCAGCCAGACCCCTCCAGCAGGCTAACCTACCAGTTGGAGGGTCTGCCTCCTGGTGGTCAGTGCATGTCATAGCAACCAGTTGACTGTCTTCCCCCTGGTGGTCAGTGCACATCATAGTGAGCGGTTGAGTGGCCTTAGCATATCATTAGCATATTACGCTTTGATTGGTTGAATGGCCGACTGGTGGAACAGATACCTAGCATATTGGGCTTTTATTATATAGGATTTTAGTAAGTACTAAAGGTAGCCTACTCCCTATTTCTCTGGACAATTTCCCAAGAAGTTGTGCTTTTCATTTAACTGTATGCATTCTGGAATAACTTTGTCTTGATATTTTAATAAAACCACATGAAATGTACAAATTAATGTAGAAAATTCTTAAATCTTTATAATGCCATGTCCTGAATCCAAGAACATGACATGCTTTTATATTTGTTCAAGTTTTCTTTTGAGTTTTTTACTAATGTTTAAAAATTTTCTTTATGTGTATTATGCACATCTTATTAATTTTATTCCTAGGTATGTTCTCAATTTGGGGGTGTGTCTATAAATAGAGATTTTAATTATATCATACTTTTATATTTATTGTTGGTCGTATGTATGAAGACTATTCATTTCTGTATATTAATTTTTCACCATTTTATTGAATATCATATTGTTTGTGGTAGTTTGTCAGCTGATTCCTTGTGGTAAGTAAATAATATACCAACAGTAAATATGTCTTCTTAATTTGGTTATTAGATTCTATTAATCAGAATATGGTAGGTTATGAAGCAATTCTTACCATCCCAAATTCTTAGAGGTTTAGCACAAGTTTATTTGGTATCCAACCAAAGTGTGCTGTGGGTCCAGGTAATTCTCCAGGACAAAAATCCTCTATGTGTTGGCTTGGCATTCCAGTTGGCATGAACCTTATAGCACCTTCATATTAACACATGATTCCATGGAGACTATGCAGCTGAAGAGATGGACAACAAGCTGGATATCAGCAGTTAAGCCCAGTAGGCAATGTGTCACTTCTGAGTATATTTCATTGCTCAAAGCAAGTGACAGGCTACACTCAAATCCAAGGGGTAGGGAAGGGTTACCTTACTTCACACCTGGAAGTAGAGGCAATTAGGATACAATGCAAGGCCACTTCTCCCTTAATTCTGTTGTCCAAGTTAACAAATTTTCCAGTTGTCCTCAGCAGAATTAGGTCCTTAATGTATTTGTCACCCTATAAGTAAAACATTTACATGTGAATGTTTCAAAATTTTACTTCAAATCTTGCTGAAAGGGATTCTTATTAAAGTTTAAATGTACCTGAGGAATGATTCCAAGCCCATCTCCCTTTCTGTGTGGAAGGTCCCATGTACCAGTCTACCCATGTTTCTTCCAGGGTCTCTCCCACATTCTAATCTTATCCCACTGTAAAGTTTGTCTCCTTGACTTTTTCTTCCATGTTTTATCCCCTTAATTCTAGATAAACTCTCTACCTCAGGGAGGCAGGGGTAATGAGGAGAGAGATTCTATTATTTTACGTACTGTGCATTAGATAAAATCTTTGTGTATAAAATATGTGTAGGAAGGAAATGTATGTGTGTATACATACATGTATATTTGCCTTCTCTATCTGTTCTCCTCAAAATCCACAACATAAAAAATAAACATATTCAAGTGTCTCTAAATTATTAGCAAAATAAATAATGTTGGCATAGGAGAGGAGTGATATTACATACGTATGAAAAGATTTTTAGGCATTTTCTTTAAATTCTATCTATAAACAAGGTATTCACTTGATTGGTAAACAGATACTATCAGTAGGACCTTTAGGTTCTTCCTTTTCAGTGGTTGGCGTGGTGACTATCTGTAATAATAAGAGTGTAATATGCTAATTAGACTGGATGTCCTTCTGGATGTCCTTCCAGACAAAGCCGGGGCTGCGAGGGAAGCCTAGGTCCCGGGTGCCAGAGGGAAGCCAGTGCCGGCAGCGAGGTGAAGGAAGGCCTACTCTTGCACGAATTTTGTACATCGGGCCTCTAGTCATAATATAATTTCTGACAACTCATTTTTTTAAGAATGCCTATTATCTATTAGAGAAACTCCTTTTTTGTCATACCCATTTGGGTCTATCTAAACAGAAATATATGTGACAAACATCCTAAAGACAAGGTTATTGGGCAAAAATTGTTTTTTACATAAGCAATATATCAGAGAACCTAAAGGAATATAATTTTAACACTTCCAAAATACTATCTTAATGACCAATTAGTCAAAGTTTATATTTGCATTATTTCCTTCTGATCAATAATATATTCACAAGAAAATATCTTTTTTAAAAAATTCTCTACATGATCAAAACAATATATAATTGCTACTTCACTTGACTTCCTTTGGAACAGAGCTAATATTTGGCTTTTCAAACTGTAATAAATACTTTCCTCTCTATTCTCTTCTGATTGTGTGATAATTAACACCAAGGAAGGACAAGTTTAACTATATATGACAGATATTTATTTAAAATACCTTCTGCTGCATATATTAACATTTTTCTTTCTTCTTTTTAAAGTAGCCTTGAGTTCAACAATAAAATGAGATTCACATTTCTGTTATGTTAATAGCCCCATGCCAGGGCAGAATATATTATATCAGAGGAAGTCAGTGAGTAGCATCACAATAGTGTGTTTACTGCATTGGGCAATTTAAGTAGAGAAGATGCTATGGAAATATGGCATCCTCAATCTCCCCTGCTGTCACCAGGTTCAAATGTGGAAGTTATATCCAAGCCAACTAACAGTAATCCATTAGATCAGTGCTCAATATTCAGTTTGTTTCTAATTTCTGAATTAGAAATTAGAAATGCCCACCTCTTGAGAATCTCCACCTTAATATCATTGGGCTCAATAATTTAAGTATGTCTATTGTCAAAAAGACCTTCCATGTGAAGTTAATCTATAAGAGAGATGATGGGGAGTGTCTCACCAAATTCTGGAAACCTAGACTTAGGAAACACATGCATGCTTCACAGTGAAATTATTAGGATAAAGAAAAACAAGTGTTGTTTGCATGTTAGGATATATGTTTTAAAATGTATCTCTTCCTAGGGAAAATATATAGGTGGAACACACCATCAATTATACAAGCAAAAAATGTTCAAGGTGATATCATGATGAATGTGGAAATGAGGGAACTGGGGTTCAGAGTGTTCTGATAGCCACACGGCCTGTAGGCAGTGGCACATCCATTGGAGCCCACTGCCCTCACCCATCCACACCCATTTTTTCCCATTCTACCTCATGAGTGAACAACCCCTGGTAAGTTATTACAGGAAAACTACAAGTGTTGGAGTAAAGTCTGCATCCTGTAGGGATTTACTGTGCCCACTCACAACATACTGTGGTGTCCAGAAAGCCAGGCACAGCGACAGGAAGATAATCTATTTTTTTGTTTTGTTTCAGCACTAGGTTTGGGACTAGAACCTGAGTTTTCCCAGATCCCAGACCAGAGCAGTTTCCCCAGCACTGGATTGTCTTCCTTTCCACACAGAAAGAGTACATCCCACAGCCATTGCATTTGAGCTTGTTTTTTCTCAGAGCAGGGAAACATTCTGGACAGCATTGGCTCTGATAAGAGGTGGTCAGAGAAGAACCTGGTTGCCATCATTCAAAAGTTAGAGAACATAGTGTTTTCAGAACTCTGATGCATTATCATCTCAATACTGCAAAGTGGGAAACTCCCAGCAAATGTAACTATGGGAAAACCACTCTATTTCAGTGGGCCTGTGATCACAGCAGCTATGTGAAACAATCTGATTTCACCTCTCAAATCAACAGTGAGCCTCAAATGACTTGAACTTGTCCTAGGATCTCTGCTTTGCTCACATTAACTTGAATAGAACATTGTTGGCCCCTTTTGGTCCTTTGCATCAAATCTTCATGTTTGCAGATACTTATTTTTTTAAAAAAGAAAAGAACAATCATAAGGTTATTATTTACTAGAGGCCCGGTGCACGAAATTTGTGCATGGGAGGGGGTCCCTCAGTCCGGCTGTGCACGAAATTTGTGCACGGGGGGGGGGGTCCCTCAGTCCGGCTTGCACCCTCTCACAATCCAGGACCGCTGGCTCCTAACCACTCTCCTGCCTGCCTGTCTGATTGCCCCTAACCACTCTACCTGCCTGCCTAATTGCCCCTAACCATTCTGCCTGCCTGCCTGATCACCACTAACCACATTGCCTGCCTGCCTGATCATCCCTAACCACCTCTGCCTTGGTCCCTTGCTGCTGCAGCTTCATCTGAAAAGACATCCAGAATGATGTCCGGAAGGTCATTTAGCTGTCTGGCCTAATTAGCATAGTATGCTTTTATTATTATAGATGGTTTCCCCTTTAGTTCAATTGTTGAATAGTTCATCAAAAAGAGAATCTTGAGAAATATTTTGTTTAATTAAGGGCACTAACATGGATAAAGTGAAGTATCTTTAAATATTGTAAGCAGTGTTGCCAGCGTCTTTCTGGTACATAGAATATAACACCTACTGAGCTGTTTGGTTTTTTTTTTTTCACTTATATAAATTAATGCAACCAGATAAGCATCATTGACACTTATTACTAAAGGGCCTCAACTTATATAAATGGATCCTTTCAGCTTGTGTATCCTCTGCTGCAAGCCTATAGTTAATTTTACCATCAAAGGCTTCATTCATTAATTAATACCTTCATGAACCCATTGATTCACTCATCCGTCCATCCATTCATTCAGTCATCAATGAGGGAGAAATTGGCACATAAAAAGAGCTTGGAACTATGAAATAATCTGTATAATATCTACTGGAAAGTCATGAATATCATGAATAAGGTTAATTTCAGATTCTCTGTTTGAGACATTAATGGAAAGAAACATAGCATTTGCTCCTCTAAGATTAGACTGTTTTTCCTAAAAATTTTAATTTAAAATTGTTAATTAAAATATAGAGACATATAACATTTTATTAGTTTCAGATAATTTGATATTTGTATATATTATGAAATGATAACTACAATAAGTTTAGTTAAACCCTCATCATACATAGTTAAAATATTTTCTTAAGTGAATTTTTAATCAACTTAATATCATATAATCTCACTCATTTGTGGATTATAATGAGCAGCATAAACTGATGAACAAAAACAGATCCAGAGACAGAGAAGCATCGATCAGATGCTCAAACCTCAGAGGGAAGGTAGGGAAGGCTGAGGGTAAGGAGGAGAGATCAACCAAAGGACTTGTATGTATTTATATAAGCATAACCAATGGTCACAGACACCAGGGGGTGAGGGAATGAATGGGTTTGGGGTGGCAGGCAATGGGAGGATAAGGACACATATGTAATACCTTAATCAATAAAGAAAAAAGTATCATTTTTTAAAATTTTTAATTGAATTTATTGGGGTGACATTGGTTAATGAAATTATACAGGTTTCAGGTATACAATTCTGTGATACATCATATGTATATTGTATTGTGTGTTTATCACTCCAAGTCAAGTCTCCTTCCATCACCATTTATTCCCCCCTTTTCTTTCTTCTACTCCCCCCATCCCCTCCCTCTGATAATGACTATACTGTTGTCTGTGTTCATAAGTATTTCTTTTTTTTAATTCTTTATTGTTTAAAGTACTACATACATTATTACATATGTCTCCTTTTCCCCCACTGACCTCTCCCCAGCCACCCCCATCCCCCAGCACATGGCCTCATCACCCTACTGTCTGTGTCCATTGGAGAGGCTTATATGCATGCACACAAGTCCTTTAGTTGATCTTTTACCGGCCCCTCACCCCTGTCTTCCCTTTGACGTTTGATGGTCTGTTCAATGCTCCTAGATCTATTTTTGTTCATCAGCTAATATTGTGCATTATATTACACAAATGAGTGAGATCCTGTGATATTTATCTTTCTCCTACTGGCTTATTTCGCTTAACATAATGCAATCCATGTCCATCCATGCTGTTGCAAATGGTAAGAGTTCTTTCTTTTTTACAGCAGCGTAGTATTCCATTGTGTAGATGTACCACCGTTTTTTAATGCATTCATCTGCTGATGGGCGCTTAGGCTGTTTCCAAATCTTAGCTAATGTAAATTGTGCTGCTATGAACATAGGGGTGCATATGTCCTTTCTGACTGGTGTTTCTGGTTTCTTGGGATATAGTCCTAAAAGTGGGATTACTGGGTCAAATGGGAGTTCCATTTTAATTTTTTTAGGAAACTCCATGCTGTTTTCCACAGTGGCTGCACCAGCCTGTGTTCCCACCAGTAGTACATGAAGTTTCCCTTTTCTGCACATCCTCGTCAGCACTTGTCATTTGTCCATTTGTTGTTGTTTGATAGCCATTCTGTCTGGTGTGAGATGTTATCTCATTGTTGTTTTGATTTGTGTCTCCCGGGTGATTAGTGACTTTGAGCATGTTTTCATATGTCTCTTGGC
>NW_005369365.1:624730-629871 GCF_000412655.1 Myotis brandtii | reverse complement strand
CAGAAGCTTTTTATTTTGATGTAGTCCCATTTGTTTATTTTCTCCTTAATTTCCATTGTCCTGGGAGCTGTATCAGTAAAGATATATTGCTACAACATATGTCTGATATTTTTCTGCCTATGGATTCTTCTTAGATTTTTATGGATTCCCATCTTACATTTTTAAGTCTTTTATCCATTTTGAGTTTATTTTTGTGTATGGTGTAAGTTGGTGGTCTTGTTTCATTTTTTTTTGCATGTACCTGTCCAATTTTCCCAACACCATTTATTGAAGAGACTGTCTTGACTCCATTGTATGCTATTGCCTCCTTTGTCAAATATTATTGAACATAATGGCTTGGGTCAATTTCTGGGTTCTCTGTTCTATTCCATTGATCTATATGCCTGTTCTTATGCCAATACCAGGCTGTTCTGAATACAGTGGCTTTGTGGTATAACTTGAGATCTGGTATGGTGATTCCTCCAACTTTGTTCTTTCTCAAGTTTGCTGCAGCTATTTATAATATTAATTATAGTCACCATGCTGTACATTACATTCCCAGGATTTATTTATTTTATAATGGGAAATTTCTACATTTTGACCACTTTCACCCCCCACCCCCACCCTACCTCTGGCAACCACCAATCCATTCTCTGTATCTATGAGTTAGGTGTGTGGTTTTTTTTAATTCCACATATAAGTGAGCTCCCATGGTATTTGTCTTATTTCACTTAGAATAATGCCCTCAAGGTCCATCTATGTTGTTACAAATGGCAGGATTTCCTTCTTTTTATGGCTGAAAAAAATACCACTATGTACATGTACCACATTTTCTTTATCCATTCATCCATCGATGAACTCTTAGGTTGCATCCATGTCTTGGCTATTGTAAATAATGCTGAAATGACCATGAAAGGTGCAAATATCTTTTCAAGTTCGGATTTGATTTTGTTTGTTTTTGCTAAAATCCAAAGAAAAGCTTTTAATATCAGACTGGCTACCACTTTATGACCATAAAAAAGCTAAGATATAGCCTAGAAAAATGTGCAGTTGTTCTGGATTGTATGATTAACATGGACATTGTGAAATTCTTCCTAAGTAATTGAATACTCTAAGTGTTTTTGAGCATTTTCAATAGCTAATATTATTGTTAACTTGTGGCGTATGGTGCTTCTAATTATGACAAAAGAAATATTTTCCAATCTAGACTATTCCAAAAATTGCACTATATCTTTAGAGAAAAGTATCTCTTTGGATACTGGAATAGTTGTTGCAATTTTTAGTACTTGTACCGTTTTGAAAATGTTCTTTTTTAAATTAAATATTTAATGAAAAACATGTTTGGTGTACTTTTAAATTTTGGAGGACATATCTACTCTCACAAATTATTGATATAAATGCATTTATTCTTTTATTTTTACTATTTCCACTTAGACTTTGTTTAAACTATATTTGTAAAAGAGTTCACAATAAATAAATTTTAATTGTTCTGACAATATCTTTAAATTTTTTCAAAAATATTATTGGAATAATGAACAAGCTTGAGGCAGTCCCCAGTTGACATTTGATAATGTGTTTTGTTTAGTATAGTTTCTTGTTGGGGCAGATAATTACCAAGAGTTAAATTTCAAAGGTGAGGACTTCCCTGTTGTCTATACCAAGCAAATAAGA
Organism: Myotis brandtii; assembly: GCF_000412655.1. NCBI lineage: Eukaryota > Metazoa > Chordata > Mammalia > Chiroptera > Vespertilionidae > Myotis > Myotis brandtii. The sequence continues at coordinate 628,221 of NW_005369365.1, read as the reverse complement.
TTCACTAGGGGCAGTAAATGAAAGTAAGACTGTAGGAGGAGATGTTATCAAGGCCAGACTCCTTTCTTATTATTCCTCCTATGTATGCCCTGCTTCAGCCACAGGAATAGCTTCCACTCCTGGAATAGGTGACAACTTCCTGTCTTTGTGCAAACTCTTCTTTCTACCTGCAACACCTTCTTCCAAACCTGTCGATTAACAAAAGCTTGCTCATCCAGCAAGCTGCATTTCAAATGTTATCTCTTCCAAAAGACTTTCCCGATTCCTTAATTAATTATCCCTTCCTCTAGACTCTCAGCATGCTATTTTCACCCTGATTTGACACTATTTTCATTATACATTTATTTTCCTTTATTTGTGCCATTATTTATATATGTCTCTCCAATGTGATCTTAAATATGCTGAAAATAAAAACCTTACTCTCTCTTTGTATCCTTGTGCCCCTAAACAATGTTTTGACCATATTAGGTGTTCAGTAAACGATTGGCTTCAATCATTGGTGCAATTATGTGAAGACATTATTTCTCCCCTTTATGTCTTTGTCCATGCTGTTGTTCCTTCTGCCTGGGATACCTTCTCTCAAGCCCTACACCCTTCTCTACCCAACTCTCACTCAGGACCTCCCAGATTATCATGCCTCCGTAATAACCTTTTTGGATTTTTACCTTCTCCTGCACTGTCAGGAAAGATCTGAGTCTTTCTTCTACACTTCCATAGAAATCTATGATTCCTCAATCATGTCAGGAATTGCCTGATTCTATAATGGCTTATTTAAAAAGTGGTCTTATTCAATAATCTTGTGATTTCTTTGCAAACAGAAATCATTTCTAGCACGTTTAAATTTTTAAGCCCAGCATAGTAGGCACTCAATAAATATTTGCTGAATGAAATGGATGGATGGATGGACCCAGTTGTGGCAGTGGGTGGCACACCTCACAGACTTCTTTGTTTTCTTCCATACTTTCCTTAACACTTAATTCTACCTACTTGTCTTCAAGGAGCAAAGAGATTCTAACTGGCTAGAAGTCAATTATATGAGTACTAGGGGCTCAGTGCACAAATTCGTGCACCTTGAAAGGAACTGGGCTGCGAGGCTGCAGTGGGTACAGGGACAGGTCTTGGCCCATCCTCCATGCCCCTGCCTGATCCCTCCCACCATGGCCCCTGGTCCCCTCTCTTCTGTCAGCCCCACTCCTGCCACCCCTGCTCCCACCCACTGACAGACCGGTCCCTCTCACACCTGCTGATGGCACAGAGTGATGAAGGCTGGCGCATCGGGTGCGAGGGGCAGCTGCTGCCCCAATCACCTCTCAGGAGCAGGGGGAGGTGCAGAAGCCCCCAGGGGTGATTGGGGTCAGCAGCCATTGCTCACACCTACTGACGGCGCCGAGTGATCGGTACCAGTGCTGGCAGCAGGTACAAGTGGGGCCATCACTGGCAGTGGGTGAGAGAGGTGGCTGCCAGCCCTGATCGCCCCTCAGGAGCAGGGAGAGGTGGAGAAGCCCTGAAGGGCCATTGGAGCTGGCAACAGCCACTCACACCCACTGATTTCACCAAGTAATCGAATCCAGCACTGGCAGTGGGTGCGAGTGTCGGCTCCAGCACCAGCAGCAGGTGCAAGCACTGGGTGGGACTGTGGCACACAGGAGCAAAGAATTTTCAGTAACTACCAGAGGCTCATCCCGATGACAGCGACCAGCACCCCACCTTGGTCTGGTGCCCCCACTCACCTGATCCACCATCCCGCCATGGCCAATGCCTGCCATATTCCGCGTGCACCCCCTTGTGGTCAGCACACATCATAGCCACTGTTTGTTCAATTGTTCGGTTGTTCTGCCATTCAGTCTATTTGCATATTAGGGTTTTATGTATATGATATACCTTCATTAAGGAAAAAAGAAATGTTTTAAAATCTCTGACTGGCCCAGCTGATATGTCTCAGTGGTTGAGCACCGACCTATGAACCAAGAGGTCACGGTTTGATTCCCAGTCAGGGCACATGCCCAGGTTGCCAGCTTGATCTTCAGTGGGGGACATGCAGGAGGCAGTCAATCAATGATTATCTCTCATCATTGATGTTTCTATCTCTCTCTCCCTCCCCCTTCCTCTCTGAAATAAATAAAAATATGTATGTTAAAAATATCTGACTGGGATATAAGCTACACTATTAAGAACTTGTGCTACATCAACCTTAATTATATGTTACTGGGAATCCTGGATAAATACAAAATTTTACCAATTTCTCATAGTCTGAGCTCATCAAAAACAATAATGTTTTCATTTGGAAGGCAGCAGGTAGTTGTATAAAAAATTACAGACTTTGTATACAGGCAAATCAAGTTTTAAATTGTATAAATTCACTTCCTAACAGACCTTAAGCGAGTTACTTAGTCTCTATTTATTCATCTGTACAATGGTAATAATGTAGTACTTTGTCATGTTGTTCTTAGGAAGTAAACATATATGTCTATACTTGGCACAGTGTCTAGAACATGCTAAGTATTATTTTTCTTCTCAGTAGCAATAAAGTGTTAAAGAGTTTTAAAAACAGATATTTCATTATCTATGCTGTCTCACATTTCTCACCCAACTTTCTATTATCATTTTTAGATTGAAATGGGCTGAAATAAATATCAATATTAAACTCAATAAACCTCAGGCAGTATCAGGTCTCCCTCCTTGTTTTCCTGACATATCGTGCATTTTCTGCTGTTGTAACATTTTTCATGCTGTTTATTTTAATAAGCCTCCAAACCAGATCAAAACCCCTTGAGAAGAAGGACACAGCTTTTATTTCTGATTCTGAATGCCTAGTAAAGGCCTGACAGTAAATGGTCAGTAAGTGATTGATTCACTCATTCATTTATTCAATAGCCAATCAAAATCATCCTAGAATAAAAAAAGAAAACAGGAATTCTGCTACACATAGACAGAAGAGCTGAAACAGGTGATTCCCTTTGCCTTGGAAAGGATATTCATAAGAGTCCCAGAATTGTCCACTTAAAAAAAAAAATTATCTGAGGCAAGTTTTCCTCCCTCTCACACCACTATTGCCCCATACCTTGCCACAATAGTGGTGGAGCAAAAGGGACTTTGGACAGGTCACACCAACTATCCTACTCTGAACCACTTCTCCAGGAAGGTCCCAAAGCCAAACTCAGATTACCTTAAAAACCTGCATTACCCTACAGACGGGAGTGTTGCATGGTTGTTGCATTAATAATGATGTCACAGCCAGACTAAGGATGTCTTTCTAGCAAAGAGCAAACGGGAAAATGAAACAACTAGGGAGAGAAAGTGTTTATTGAAATGCAAATGAATCCTTTGTGCAAGTGCCTTAGAGCTTCTCAAAAAGAAAATCTGTTAGAAGATAGCATTTGTGTTTCTCCCTCCCTTGCTTATCTCTACAGTGTTATAGGGAACAAATAATATGAAAATATATAAATTCTGGAGACAGAATATTTATTTTAAAAACGCATACTTCCTCTAAA
>NW_005369365.1:615687-624277 GCF_000412655.1 Myotis brandtii | reverse complement strand
TAATAAAGGTTCCCAGAAGAGTAATTTAATGTTGGTTCAAAATCATTCTTTCTCCCAATGGGTCCTTGGACAGCAGGAGTGCAGGTAGAGCCTGCCCCTTCCTAGAAGCCATTGGTGGGAGTGCCTATTGACATCCCAGGCCTGGCAGGCCATCTGAACTCCGTGCTGTCACTCCACATGGGTTGCCTCTCAGACAGCCTGGCCGCTTCTTCCCAGGCTCAGAGAGCAAGGACACTCCTCATCCTCACTCTGGTAAACAGCAGTTGTGAGAATTGGAGCTGGCACAGCCCTTTGAGTTCTGCAGATGAGAAAGTTCTCTTGAAATGTAAAATATTAAAAACTGTTTTAAGATCATGAGGCGACAGTCACTGGGAGGCTGATGGGGCCAACAGAAGAGATGTGTGTTTCTTCATCCCAGTCCAGTGAGACCTTTTCAGGCTCATATTTCTGACAATTATTTAATTTTTGTAAATGTGAGTTTTGGAGAAGTTGGAGCACAGAGTTTTAAATATTTTCTCAGTTTATACTGGACTCTGTTATCAAATGCTCTCGTTTATTTGTCATGGACCCTATGGACCAACATCTAAATATTGTTCCTGCTACAGAAGAAACCATCTGGGCTTTTCCATCAATCTAACCAGACTTCTCCTAGAACTGAAATGGAATATCACTCGTTTACTTTCTGTTTTTATGTACCCTCTGAAATTCTAGATTCTTCAGTCATAAGTGGCAATTTCTTAATCTCCATTTGCATTTTGAACATCTGACATGGTTACAATTAAATCGTTTATAAATAGTAAACTCATGTAGTCCCTAGTCAGAAATAAGCACTTTATCTCCATTTTCCAAAAGATAACTTCTTGGATATTATCTTAGCCCTGAGGTAAAATGCAAGATTATGGACATCCTTCCATTCCAAGCCCCAACTTTGCTTTGTTTTTTATCAGGGACCAAGAGGTTTTACCCTATGGCTAATAAGATGCTATTGCAATTTAGGCTTTCTTCACAAAATCATGTCTTCTCTCTACCACCCCATGATAAATAGGATCTGTACTTCCTGACACTGGTGAACAATGGGTGGAATGGATATTAGAAAAATCTCATTTATCTTCTGCTTTGTTTCTTGATAGGGGTCCTTGTCACTGAAGCTATTGTGTGACCAGCTCTGGAAAGGGCAACTCATTAGTTTTTCTTATCAAGATAGCAAGGTCATTTTAAGCAGCAAAGCACTTACATTTTAGATTCAATTAGGAAACTGCATAGTGTGTGTGTGTGTGTGTGTGTGTGTGTGTGTGTGTGTGTGTGTGTGTGTGTGTGTGTGTGTGTGTGTGTGTGTGTGTGTGTGTGTGTGTGTGTGTGTGTGTGTGTGTGTGTGTGTGTGTGTGTGTGTGTGTGTGTGTGTGTGTGTGTGTGTGTGTGTGTGTGTGTGTGTGTGTGTGTGTGTGTGTGTGTGTGTGTGTGCATTCACTTCCGAGCCTCTGCTGTGAGATGGAGTAGTGTCTCACAGATTCGGTGTTCACCGCAGTTGGAACCAGTGGACCACCCACTTGAACTCCTTGACCACCTCCACGGGGGAAGGGCTGGCTGGTCAGCACACTGTCATCGGGTCTCATTGTTTCATAGGAAACAGAGTCAATCTGAGCAAGTACAGGAAGCAGAAGGCCATCGGCATATTGAGGGATGCTCATGGATTTCTTTTCTGAGGTAGTTTGATTGAAAATTAAACAAAAGCCCTTTTTCTGAAGCTTCCCCTTGGTTTCCTCAGTCCCCTCTCACACCCGAGGCTCTCTTGACAAGTGTGCTTTTCAGAACGCCTCACAGTTGCCACCTGGACAACGGGGACAATGTCAACAAATCAGCAGTATTTCTAATATGTCAGATGGAATTCAACTTTTTCACACCATTTCGAAAATCATAGTGACAGGTGAAATGGGACAACTGTGCATCAGGCCACTAGTTGATAAATGTAGCCGACACACTAAGAAAGAGCTCCTCTCCTCCAGCAGCTGAGAAAACAAACCCAAATGGAAACATCCTGCCAGGGTTGTGAGTGATCTCCTGGGGATACTGCCTCTTCTGAAAACACAGTGATTTCTTTCAGGACAGTAGGATGCCATGTAGCTCACTTGTTGAGTGGCTATGGTAAGTAATTGGCTTGCAAGATAGAATCCCCTCTTATGGAATGCTGTTGAACTCCCTCTTGTTATTCACTTTCCTTGGAATAGTCACCACTCATGACTCATACTCTAGAGTTATGATGAAGAAATAATATGCTTGATGGTGGATAGGCTCTCAGAGTGCTGGATGAGTGTTGTTCATTGAGTACCCCTATGTCTAGCAGATGCCTGATGGAAAAGGGGCACTCAATACATTTCTTTGTGAATGGACTAATGTCTGCATGCAAAGATGTTCCTGTCTAAACTTTATTTCCCTTGTTGAAGAAACTCCAGTCTGACATTCTATGGGACTGCCATGTAGGGTGACTGAATCCAGCTTCTGGCTTTGGGGACTGATATCAGGGCTCTAGCTTCCTGGGGCCTCAGTTTATTCTCATATGATAAGTAGTGTTAACTCAAACTTTCCCAGATGTTCTAATCCTAGTCCCTCAGGGAGCTTGACAGTTTACACTCATCTGAATGTGCAAATTCTCAAAAAATGGTTAATACATAAGTTTGCTAACAATTTATTATGTTGTGTTGGTCCTATTTTTTTCTTTCAGTCAGGGCATCTGTGACCACCTAAGTGTTCTGAGCATGTGCAGCTAAAGGACCACAAAGAGTCAGGGGTCTTGAGTAAAAAAAGAAAGGGAGGTAGAAAAATCACCCAAACCAAAATTCACCTACTTCACAAGTTTCCCAATTACCCATCAGTAAACACCCACAAATAAAGGCAGAGTACATTCCTGGTAAGCATGAAATCCAACAAACCCATGCAAATGAAAGCCATATCTAACTGATACTAATTCCACAATTTATCCGTAAAACATAGGTCTGTCATGAATCACCCCATAAGAGTGCTTGGTTTCCCGTACATCGTTATTTGAGCCCCTACTTTGCTCCCACATTATTTCACCAAGTATCTTCCATTGCTACAGCACTTGACAATGTTCAATATTAGAGTAGTCACATCCATGTTCATGCATAATTAAGAAATGGATTAGATACTCCGAAAATTGAAATAACTGCTACAACTTCCAAGGCTAGAAAAATTACCCAAATCCAGTATTACTTGCTGGGTTTTGTTTCATGGAATATTTATGACAAGCGCTGATAAAATATTAAACCAGGCTGTTCTGACTAGAAACAGGTGTCACTGAGGTGGAGCTTGCTTGGCATTTGTTTGCAAGAGCTCTTCTCTGATACACGGGCTTGGCTTTGCACTTGCCTTATCAGCTCTGCTATTTTAATGCTAAGAATGAAGAAATGGACCCCAGAAGGGTGAGTGGCTTGCTCTGCATTAATGAATTATCCCTACTTTTCAATCAGCTGTACACATCCTGCCCATTATATTTGCCACCAAGCCCCCTCATTGGTGTGAATAAGGATGAAGGGAGGAATATATCATATTTCCTGCCATCGGATATCTCCATGATCTTATAAATATGGCCATGGGAACATAATTGATTTCCCCTTCATCTTGGATTCAGCCCTGAAATCTGAGTTTGATGACCTGGTACCATTCCATAACGCACAGCCCATCCCTTACCCCCTCCCTCACTTCACACCCAACTCCTCTTGTCTCATTTCTCCTCCAAACTAAACCCTTAGCCTCCTACAGGGCTTGACCGAAGCATCACCAACTGTAAGATATTCTTGCTAACCTGGTCCCTGAGGTTTCCTGCCCATTGAACCCACTCCCACACCGCCCCATGTGTGGGAGTGCACAAATATCACTGCCTGTTCCTAACAACTGTTTTTCAAATTGATCTCAACTCTTCTGTGTGTTTTTAACCAATTAAGAATAATTTTTGAATGCAAACATAAATGTGGGTCAGGTTTTGCCATCAAATTCCAAAGCCATTTTCTCTATAGCTGACGTGTAGCTCTTGCTTGGTGAAGATTTAGATGACTTATCAATAAATGATGAATACAAATCAAGACCACCATTTGAATAGACCCTGCTTTTTATCCAGTGACTCCATAGCCAGCACTTCTCAAGAGTTTCCCCCCTGAGACAGTGGATGTACCCATCCCTAGGGTTTTGGGATACACACTGAAAAGACAGACAGCATAAAACATTTTAAGCCTCTTGCTTTATTTTAAAACTTCATGTGAACATTCTATCTTTCATGATTAACCTTCTCTTTTTCAATTTTTAAATGTTTTAAATTACTTACCATTAAGTAAAAAGACCAGTCTAAAAAAAATTAAAAAAAGGATCTCATGGGTCTACAATACCAGATTGAGAAACTGGAATGTCGTTGAACATGACCCTTTTCACTGTTCAGTAAAAGAGGTGAGACATTTGTTCTTAACTCCTTGTTCTAGGAGAGAAAATAGATCCTCAGTTTGATTCACTTCCCTGGGTGACAGATTAGTGACATGCCAGGATTCAAACCCAAATGTGGGAACTCCAAACCTCCTGCAAAAATGTATTTGCCCTTCAAGAAGTTTTCCTGTGCCACTGGCCTAATCTTATATGAAAGTGTGTCTTTTACCTACCACTGGCTACCTAGAAGCAGTGAAAGACACTGCCCACTGCTCTGCACTACCGTCCCCATGCTCATGCTGGCTCACTCCACTGGAAACCACACACCCAGCTCTCAGCCTGGTCCCTTTGGCAGCCCCATCCCTCATCCAAACTAGAAACCCAGGAGAAGCTCTACAGTCTCTCTCTCTCTATTCCCATCTCATAGCTCCCTGGAGCACTTAATTGACCTCGTTATTATCATGCCTCTGTGTTTTTTGTTTGTTTGTTGTTGTTTTTTTATAAATAAGCTATAAAGTCTTTGGTCATAGTAATAATTTCTTCTGCATCTTAGTGCTATTCCTCACTCAGCTCAGTGTCTGGTTTTTTGTAAGTGCTCTTCTCTTTGTATTTATCAAATGAATGAGCTAGCTTCCTCATTTCCCAAGACTGGGCAGGGAGAGTTGGAGTGGGTTTAAAAAAAAAAAAAAACATGAACCATTTCCCCAAAAGCCAAAGCTGAAAATAACTGCAACAACGAATCACAGCGCAGTGTCACTCCAACCCAGGCCACAGCTTTCCCTCTCACTGTAGGTAATGACATACAGCATTCTTAAAGGACTAATGGTTTATAGCCTAAATGAGCCAGGTATGTACTCTGATTTCCTCTTACTGCTGAAAAATATTTTACAGTTTTGTAATTTTGCTTCTTAATATCCAAGATGATTGACCATACCACCCAGCAGCCTGAAGGAAGACATCCTTAAATGCCATGATTATTTATCCCAAAATATCAGAACAATTGTATTTGAAATTTGATTTTCTCAAAAATATTCCTATAACCGCCTTCCCTTTGATTGAATGACTGGAATAGGAGGGAGGGACAGGCTGCCTCCAGGCCGGTCGCTTTCCCATCACTCCGCTTCTCCCCCACCCCCAAGAGAGCCATGGAATTGAAATGTTGCATGTCCCTCATCTTTTCTTATGATATATTGTAACTTCTCAAGGCTTGAGATTTCAATCTTGGATTTTCAGCTGATAGGCGAAAACTGATTTCCTATATATTCCACTTTGAAAGAGGTACTATGTCTGAAGAAACCATTATCCTCTGATATTTTCACTCTGGTGAAACCATGGATCCTCGCAGATAATCCTACACATACTTACACACTCTTCATCGCCAAGAATGGCGAGGCTTTCATTTTTCTAAATGACCTAATAAATCAAAGGTAACTGCATTTTCTGAATATACTCGCCTTCACAATCTTAGAATAAAAAAAAAGCAGGTCTATTTTTCTATAGGGAAGGTTGGAAATTGTTATAAATGGTTGGGGAATGCATCTTCTCTTTCATAATTTACTTTTATATTTTCTTGTATGTTATTCAGGTCAATTTCTTCTGGGGCGGGGGACACGGAGGAGGGGATGAGCTGGACCATCCCCAAGGTGGTTTTTATATGTTTCACATGTAGATACGTACTATAGAGAGGCAAATAGCATCAGAGGCCACACAGTTGTCTTAGATGACAGTTTTAACTCACAGGCATCACTTGTGTGTAATAAAAGACTTGCGGAGCAGATTCTAAGTTGAATCCGGAGGTGTAACGATTCACAATTCTAGAAGGAACAAGCAGATTCCATAGCCCCAGATAGCTCTGGAGTTCCCAAGACTCTGGGTCCTGACTGCACACTTGCCAGCATGGGAAGGACCCAGCCTGCAGTGCACATAAACTGGACATCTCTAGCCAGGCCCACTTGCTTTGGGGGATACTCTGTCGCCTGAGAGTCTGCACTAAGATCCCCTGGATAGTGGCAGTCCTCCTGCCCACTTCTGCCACCTCCACATTGATCTCCGGGGGGCGGGGGGTGGTGATTTAAGTGGCCATTTAGATCGATTCCTGAGACAGCCCAACAAAGATACCCACCCTGCTATAATCTGCTCATTCTCCATGGAGAGGCGTGGGCTTAGCTCCCGGAACTCCAATCGCACTGCAATCTGCTGAAAACATCTACACTGTTGAACATCCACACTGTTCCCACAAATGTGGAATCCAAGGAATAATAAAAAGCAATGCAAAGTACAGTGTCCCTTAGTAGTACTTTATTAAAGCTTCAATTTGAGGCAATAAAAGGTAATTGAAAATAAAAAATCAAACGAAGAAAGCACTGTGCCACACCAGCACGACCAAGGGTGATGCTGAGTGGGGGGGGGAAAGGATTAAGGAAAGACAGACAAGAGAATAATAGCTGGGTCTCGGTGGGACGCTGCTCCCTGATGAGGAGACAACGACAATGCCCACAAGTCGTTATTTTATAGCAGATGCCACGAGGCAAAGTAGGGGCGTGATCACGTTGTTTACAGCATTCTCGTGAGTTTCAACCTCACTTAACTACATGCACCTGAACTCTATCACAAGGCACGTGGGGCTACGTGTTTGGACCACAGGTTCAAGCTTACAACCACAGCTGTTGGCTATAATTGTGCTGGGAGGGCCCTGCCCTCCAGCTGGGACTTGCACGTGTCAATGAGAGGACCCTGTCCTTTCATTAGTCCTAGGCTTGATCCTGGCCAAAACACTGTAACCGCGCCTCACAAAGCACAACCAAAAGCCCCTTGGATGTATTGTGAGTATTCTATCAAAGTGTTCACTTCTATAAAAAGAACTTACAAAGAGCAAGATATCTTAATAAGGGAATCAAATTATTTTCATTGAGCATATTCACACTTCAGCTATCCATCTTCTACTCATTTGACTCAAATTCTTTGTTAAAAATTAATTAGCATAATTTTTCAAAAAGTTGAGGATATGCATATCCTGAATATATTCCTAAAGGTGCACAGAGAGGCCTACATAAAAATATACATACAGCATTATTTTAAGAGGAAAAAGAAGAAATAACCTAAGTATCCCCTAATAGGAGAATGAATTTTATTAAAACAAATTGAAATACTAAAAAGGATTTAAAAATGAAATAGCATCACAAGATACCGTTTCACATTCTCTGGGATAGCTATGATAAAAAAGACAGAAAGTAATACATGTTGGCAAGGATGTGGCGAAATTGGAATCCTCATATATTGTTGGTAGGAATGGAAAATAGTGCAGCCACTTTAGAAAAACAGCTTGGGAGTTCCAAAAAATGTTTAACATAGAGTTACCATCTGACCCAGCAATTCCACTCGTGGGTATATGATACCATATGTCCACTCAAAAACTTATACATGAATGTTCATAGCAACATTATACAGAATAGTGAAAAATGGAAACCATCCAAATATCCATCAACTGATGAATGGATATATAAAAGTGGTATAAGCATACAATGGAATATTATTTAGACATGAAAAGAAATAAATTACTGATGCATGCTGCAACATGGATGAACCTTGAAAATGTTACATGAAGGAAACTAGACACATAAGGCCAAATGATGTATAAGTTCATTTATTTGAAACTAGAGGCCCAGTGCACGAAATTCTTGCACAGAGAGGGGTTCCTCAGCTGGCCTGCACCCTCTCCAATCTGGGACCCCTCGGGATCGGGCCTAAACCAGCAGACAGACATCCCTCTTGCAATCTGGGATGACTGGCTCCTAACCATTCACCTGCCTGCCTGCCTGATTGCCCCTAACCCCTTTGCTTGCCAGCCTGATCGCCCCTACCTTGCCCCCCTGCCTGCCTGATCACCCCTAACCTCTCTGCCTGTCTGCCTGATCGCCCCTAACTGGGTCAGTGGTGCCTGCCAGGCTGTCTCAGAGGATGTGGCTTAGGTTAGGTCCTGTCCTTTGGTGACTTTAGGAGGGGAGGCCCTGTCCTCCGCTCCCCACTTTGACTCAGGGACAGAAGTTCTCCTTGCTCTCTGGCCTCATAACTCAGTGGATCATGGTGGGATGCGGCAGGCAGGTGGCTTCTGGGGTCACACACGGGGGCCTGGATGGTGGCTCGTGCCAGCTCATGCTGTCCC
>NW_005369365.1:613811-615524 GCF_000412655.1 Myotis brandtii | reverse complement strand
TTTTTCAGCAGGAGGAGATGCTCTTGGCAGACAAAAACACATAATCCCTATATCTGGACTGATAGCCAGCCATATGAACTATACTGCCAAACCAGTCATTAAAAAATTGAATCATTTTTTTACACCTTACACCAAACAGCTGTTGCCCTTAAAACCCCTCCTCAGCCCCCACCTTAGGTTCCACCTTCACAGTTCACCCAGAGTAGGTTCTGATTGGTAGGTTTCTATGCCAGTCAGTGTCAAAAGCTCCACCTCCTAGGCAGCCATTGGCTCCTCACAATTCACCCAAATTTGGTTCTGATTGGTTGGTTCCTTTGCCAGTCAGCATCTCTAGGCCTATCTCTGGGCCTGATCATAGAGGCGGGGCTGATCAGCAGCAGCCCCAGGCTGTTGGCCAGTGGGCTGAACTGCTGACCTCTGGAAGAGAGAGAGAGGCTTGGCTGCTGGCGAGGCCTGGAGAGAGAAGCAGGGTCTGATCACCCTGCTTCTCTGATCACCCTGCTTCTCTGATCACCCTGCTTCTCTCTCCAGGCCTTGCCAGCAGCCACTGCCATGACTGATCAGCCCTACCTCTCTCTCCCTCTGAGAGGTCAATAGTTCAGCCCGCTCACCTGCTGTGTTCGCAGCCTGGCATTCGGTTGAGCTTTTGGTCATTGTGGATGTTATGGACCCTGGGTTTTTATATATACTAGGATATCTAGAAGATGCAAATCTACACAGACAAAAAGTAACTTGGGTGATGTGCAGCTTTGTGAGGAGGAGGAGTGATTGCTAATGGGTACAGAGTTTATTTTAGGGAGGGATAAAAATCTTCTAAGATTCGATTGTGATGATGGTTGCACATTCCTGTAATTATATGTTAAAAAATTGAATTGTATTCTTTAAATGGGTGAATTGTATGATGTATTAATTACATCTCAATAAAGCTACTTTTTAAGTTACAAAGGAAAAAATGTTATCAATATGATTAATTCCTACAACATAATGTTGAGTAATAAATGAAAAAGGCTGCATATAATATAACTAGAGACCCAGTGCATAAATTCGTGCACAGGTGGGGTCCCTTGGCCTGGCTGGTGATTGAGGCCTATTGGAGGGCTGGCTGGCTAGGGGGAGGGCCTGCAAGAGGTTGACCAGCCAGAGGGAGGGACCATGGGAGATTAGCCAACCAGCCCCCCAGCTGGGGCCATCAGGGGTGCCAGCCAGCAGGAGGGAGGAACTGCAGGAGGTTGTCCTGCTGGCCCCTCTCATCAGGGCCTGGGGGGAGAGACCACAGGAGGTTGCTCAGCTGGCCCCCAATTGGGGCCTATGGGGAAGCCGGCCGGCCAGGGGCAGGGAGGGGCCACAGGTGGTTGGCTGGCCGGCCAGAGGGAGAGGGCCCATGGGAGGTTGACTGGCTCAGGGAAGGAGCCATTGGAGGTTGGCCAGTGGGGAGTAAGGGCTGTGGGAGGTTGGCTGGCCATGGGGGGGAAGAGGCCATGGGAGGTTGGCCAGCCAGGGGAAGGGGCTGCAGGAGGTTGGCTGGCTGGCTGAAGAGGGGGAGGGACTGTAGGAGTTTGGCTGTGGGAGTGCACTGACCTCCAGGAGGCAGCTCCCACATAGTGACCAGTCATAGTGACTGGTCGACCAGTTGTTCTGGTCATTCCCTTCATTTGGTCATAAAGGTCACTTAGGCTTTTATATATAGATAGAATATATATATATTATATAATA
>NW_005369365.1:579351-613768 GCF_000412655.1 Myotis brandtii | reverse complement strand
TCAACTGTTCAACCGTTTGACCATTTGACCAGTAGCTATGATGCACATTGACCTCCAGGGGGCCAATGCTCAATGCATAGACATGGAAACATGGAACAGACTGATGAATCTCAGATGGAAGGGGGAAGAGGGGAGGGCGGTAAGAGATTAACTAAAGATCTTATATGCATACTAGAGGCCCGGTGCACAGATCCGTGCATTGGTGGGGTCCCTTGGCTTGGCCTGCAGGGATCGGGCCGAAACCAGCCCAGTGCACAAATTAATAAACCAGTGGGGTCCCTCGCCTGGCCTGTGGGGATCAGGCTAAAACCAGCAGTCCGACATCCCCCGAGGGGTCCTGCATTGCGAGAGGGTGCAGGCCAGGCCGAGGGACTCCACCAGTGCACAAATCCATGCACCGGGCCTCTAGTATTTATATAAAATATAAATATATACCAAACAATACTACATTAGTATTAGGTATGTATATGCATATATAATAAAGGGGAGAAAAGAGGAGGAAGAAGGAGAAGCTTTTCTTAGAGAGTTAGTACACAAGGTTTCCAATTCCATTGGTAGTATCTTATTTCTTAAGTTTGGTTGAGGATACAAGATATTCATTATAGTGTCCTTTATGCATTTTAATTTTTAAGCAATATTATAACAGAAATAATAATAATTACTAATAAGCACAATCATCCAGAAAGGGCAGCTGTATTTTATTAGAACCTTCTTTGCCCTATTATTAGTTTTCTGCTCCCATTAGGTTTATATTGAGTTGTAAAATCAAAGAAAAGTTAAATTTCCTATTATTTTTTTGGCTGCAACTTTAATATCCCATTATACTAGTAAAACTCAAAGGAAATTAGCAAATATATCCCCACATTTGCCTTATAAAATGTCAAGGCTTTAAGTTATTTTTGCTATTTCCCTGTTGAAAATGGTTACTAATAATTACTAATAATTTTCTATCTGACTCTCTCTTCTAAAATCCAAATTCCAGACTTTAAAATTGTGGGCCACTGGGATCATTGTGCCTCCCTCACCCCCTCATTTGCTTATCTCAATCTTCTGCTGTTTGACCTTAAGAGTGGTGAAGTATATGGTCCAACATAGATTGTCAAACAATTGCTTAATCATTCTTCTTTAGACCACTTCTACACTCTTTGAGATATTTAATTTTAAATCTGGAATCCAGAATAATATTGAAATTGTTATAAGAAGGATCATCCTTTCACTATTTAATGACTGTTTTGTTTTTATTAAGAAAATCTGCACATGCTGGGTCTGGGACCAAATCGACTACAGACTGTCTAAGCAACTTTGTGCGTTCATCTGATAGGAAACCCAAATCTTGGCCTGGTTGCCAATTTATATGAATGCTTTTATCATTAAGGTATTTTAAGCCTATTATGCATCTTTCAAAATTTTTGATATAGATAAAGACTTACATTCAGGAAGTTTAAACATAAAATATTTTCCATGTTGTTACAGTTTCTGAATATATGAGCATATTCTATATAGATCATTTATGTTTCTTTTCCAAATCAAGTATTTAACATTTTAACTGGGCTGATAGATTTTGCTCTTTACAGAGTCCTAGATGATTGGAACTTGCCATGTTCTAGGACTTTGTCCATCTTGCCTGAATAATACAGAGAAAATGTCGAGGTCTCTTGGAGATTGTAGAACCTTCTAGCAAGATGAAGGAGCATTTTCTGTAGTTTGAGGAGCATCTATAGCGTTTTACCTAGCGGCGATATTGAACTCATAAATGCATCTGCATAACTGAGATGCTAAGAAAATAAATGCTTAAAAATTGTTTGACTTCTGATTATTAGAAAAAGCAAGCATAAGCTATCTATTTTCTTGCTGAAAAAAAAATGCTGTTCAAATTATTTTGTTGAATATAAAATGACCTTAAGAGCTTGATTATAAGGGTTTTTGTTCTTTAATGTTTTCTTGACATGTCTAATACCTCAATTCATAAAGAAAACAATAGCCTGATTAAGGAGATTGTTCCCTATATACAAATAATTTGTCACTGTTTTCATAGTGAGAGAATCTTCTTCCAATCAGGTTAGTCAGTGAATTGTTTGCTCTTTAATTAAATATATATGTTTTTAAGTCTAAAATACACTCAGTGTTGTAATATTTTTAAAAATTTCAAAGTGAATACAGTCATGCACCCCATAATAATGTTTTGGTCAATGACAGACCATATATATGTTGGTTGCATAAGAATAAAATGGAGTTGAAAAATTCATATCACCTAGTGACTTTGTAACACAGTACATTATTCAGATGTTTGGGGTGATGCTGATGTAAACAAACCTACCTCACTGCCAGCCCTATAAAAGTATAGCACTTACAATTATGTACAATATATATTGCTTGATAATGACAATAAACTGCTATGTTACTGGTTTATGTACTTACTATACTACACTTTATATCATTATTTTAGAATGTATTCTTTCTACTTGTTAAAAAGGTTTGCTGTAAAACAATATGCTGTATATGCAGCAGCTTCATACATCTCCTTTACCATGTCTATTGATTGCATCATTTTCTCTTGTGCTTGATTTAATCTTGTGTAGTTTTTTTTCCATCATGGCCTGTAAGACTATAAAATCCACTGCTAACATTGCCAGTAAGAGGCCATTGAGTGATTGACCTGGAAGTGAAATTAAAACTGCTTAAGGATTACGAAGGGGGGAAATCAAGGATGCTCATTCATTTCAGGCATGTCCTATTTCGCCATAGCTATGATTGTGAAGAACAACAGTGATGAAAGCTGTTAAAGAAGTTGCTTCGTTGAGGGCAAAGAGACTGATATAAATTTGAAGTGGGCCTTTAGCAGACATGGAGGAACTTCTAGTGACCTGGATTAAAGACCAGACATAGAAGCTATCCCTCTCAGCACCATGACGATCATGGCCAAAGCAAAAATATTTTTTAACATGTTAAAAATGAAAGACTAGGCCTGACTACAACGTTGCATTTACTGCTAGCTCTGGGTGGTTTAAATGATTCAAGCGTTATTATTCATTACATAATGTGAAAGTGAGTGGTGAGCTGAGTGCTGATGTGAAGGCAGCTGAAGAATTTTTGGAAACTCTAGATAAGCTGATTGTGGAAGAAAATTACTTGAAAGAGCAAATATTCAACATGAATGACACCTCCCTTTTCTGGAAACGATGCCTGAAAGGACCTTCATCCTTAAGGAGGCTAAATCAATGCCAGGTTTCAAGGCATTTAAGGACAGGATAACAGTTTTTCCTGGTTACAGGCTACAAATTGAAACCATTTGTGATCTGGCACCGTGAGAACCCCCGGGCCTTTAAGCATATCAATAAGCACACGCTGCCAGGGGACTACAAATAATCCTGTAAAAGTTACTTTCCTTTAGTGACTTAACTGTTCTGTCAAAACTCCTGAAAAAAGAAACCTATGCTCTCCCTCCCCTTGTCCTTCTCTTGTTCTTCTTGTCTTCAAATCTCTTCCCTTATTATGGTGTTTAAGGATGAAATCCATCTTGGACAAAATTAAGAAACTGGTGAAATTTCTAGTTTCACCTGGTCCATTGAAATGACTTCAAGGTTGTGGCCTCCCCTCCAGTTCCCAGATCCTTCCTGGTCACTCTCCACCCTAACCAGAATCAGCTCCCTGAGCACAGATCTAAGTTTATCAGTGTGAGGCTTCTTTGGTGTCTTCGGGTCTGGTGCCCTTTCAATGGTATACAAGATTTTTTTTTTCTTGGGCTCAACCAGCCTTTTGTTTGGTCAGTCCCACCAACTTTGCCTTTCAACTATTCAGAATCTCCAAAATGGTCTCAGGATAACTTACACCTTTATTCTGTGGTAGGCTGCATAACGCCCTTCCCCAGGAATGTGCACATCAACTCCCCAAATCCTGGAATATATTACTGTATATGTTAATGGGAATTTTGCAATAGTGATTAAGTTAAGGATCTTGAGATGGGGAAATCTTCCTGGACTATCTGAGTGTCCTCAATGGTATCACAGGGCCTTTAAAGAATGAGGTAGGAGGGTCTGAGGGAGAGTAGGCCATGTGATGGCAAAAGAAGAACATAGGTGATGTGACAATGAAAGCAGAGGTCAAAGGTTGAGACTTGAAGATGCTGAACTGCTGCCTCTAAAGATGGAGGAAGGGTCTAGAAGACAAGTAGTGCGGGCAGCTTCTAGGAACTGGAGACGATAAGGAAACAGACTTGATTTTGACCCCCAAAATCAAACTTTTCCAGTAATCTTTGCATCCTGAGTCGCTAATCTGATAAAGCATAATTTTAATGGATGATCATGACTTAGATATATCACCTTTCCCAGAAAATAATAATAGTGAGGGATGTTGTTATAGCAACACTGCAAGGTTGATATTATCCCAAATTAGAAATTATGAGGAGGAGGCTGAAGAGGAATAAGAAAACTGGCCAAAGTGAGAGTATGTTGCAGCAAAGGTGCTAACTGATTTTCCTAAATCCAGAATCCTCATACTTTAACAGTACCACACTGTCTCTTGTGGTTTACTAGCATCTTGGGTGTCCTATCGCAAGCATCACTTTCTTTAGCAAGCTTGTCCTAGTATCCCAGATGGATTTTTCTATCCTTCTCAGTTCAGCATCTGCTGTGCCCAGTACAGTACTTACTTCTACCACAAGTCTTTTATCTCCATAATTATTACAATCAGTTCCTTCAACACATTCTTTGAGGCTGAGAAAATGTCTTATTTTTCTTTATATTTCTGGCATCTTTCAGTACTTGCAATGCTGTTAAGTAAACCACAAATGTTGGCTGGAAGAAAATGAATGAATGATGGGACTTTTTACATTTTTGCAAATTGTCATCAAAGAATATGACCTATTGCTTTTTAAAAGCAATCTAGACAATCAATCCTCTCTCTCTCTCTCTCTCTCTCTCTCTCTCAGTAAACCTAAAATAAATTTGAACCCAAGTGGAACACTCAACACTCTATAGAATATGTAAATGCAGAGGGATGCTAAAATATTGCATCCAAACACTTTGATCTGTCTTTGAGCTAACTTCCTCATGGTTTCTGTTCAACACAAGTTTATGATCAAAATAAAACTCATAAAATGATGTTTCTCCCATGTACTTTTTTAAATTGAAGGATAATTTACATACAGCGAAAGGGGCAGATTTTCATTGTGTTCTCCCATCAGTTGTAATGAATGCAAATCAGCAAAATATTTCTATCACCCTAGAAATTCCTACCTGCCTCCTTCCAGTCACTTCCATGTCTTCCTGTGAAGTAATCACTGATCTCACTTCTGTCACTTGGGACTGGTTTTGTCTATTTTAGACATCCATTTAAATTGAACCGAACGGTGTGCACTTTCTTGTGTCTGTCTTCTTTCACTCACCATAGTAATTTTGAGATTCACCTATGCTGTTGCATGGGTCGGTAGTTCATTTACTTTATTGCTGAGTTCTATTCCATTTTAGGAACACAGCACAGTTTACATTTCCTTTCTTCAGTTGATGGGCATCTGGGTTGTTTTGAGGTTTTGGCTTTTATGAATAAATCTACTGTGACTATTCTTGTGCAGCACATATGTTTTCATCTCTCTTGGATAAATACCTAGGAGTAGAATTGCTGGTTTACACTGTAAACATATATTTGCATTTTGCCAGAGGGAGTATATACATTTACATTTTAAGATGTTCAAGGACAATGTAAATTATTATAATTGTCCTATGACTGTTAGTGCCTTGCAATAGTAGAATTATTTACCATGTATCTCGTTCCCGTGCAGTGGAGGCAGAGACTGGGATTCTTATGGAGGTGATATATTGAGAGAGTGCTTGTGAAAGAAAACTGAAAGGGAGTGAGGGAAGCAAGGGAGGGGAGGGAAGAAGATAAGCAAAGCGGTGGTTTTTGCTGAAGCCCAACCATAACCTTATCCCATAGAAAGCTCTGGAGCATCTCATCTTATGGTAGGAGAGCTGGGACCTTTGTACCTCACACTACAGCTGGTTGTTTGTTGAAGACAGCCCCCTCCATGTGGGTGAAATTTGCATGTGGGAAGAAACTTCCCAGGCATCTCTTGGCTTGAGTGACTTCTGTGGGGATCAAGAGCAATTCATTGAAGAAGGGAGCAGTTGGGAGACCTAATAACTCACAGCAACTGGGGAATGGGAACACAGCCTGATAAAGGGGATCTAGGTGGGGCTCTAACAGTATCCACTCTACCAGGTCAGTAACTAGAATACATAAATCCTCTCCATGCCACAATTTACCTGCACTTGTTAAGGATATTACTATCACACACACACACACACACACCTCAGACATTAATTTGAAAGACTCACCTCCATGGTCCAGATCATGTAGTTCTAGATGACAAATATCTGTCCAGGCTTAGTGCATACCTCAAAACCTGCATGGCTTCTCAAGGAGTAAAAAGCCAACAGTGGCCGCCACCCTTTGGACTTCTACCTGGTGACTTGCACTTCAAGGATGGCTGCCCTGAGATCTTTTAGCACTGACCTACCTCCTAGTATCCTGGCACTTTAGTCACCATTTAATATTGCAGATTTGTAGGACTAGCAGGCTTGACAAGCATATGAGGAAGGATATGACTTGTGATCTGAAAGAAATGTATGTGCCCAAGAAGTTTCATTTTGCACTAAAACTGACTCCTCCTCTATAGACCTGTCTTTGGAGCAAGTGGTGTCTTTCTGTGAGGGATATGTGAATCCTAAATCGACAGAAATAGGTATAAAAGTAAAGAACAAAAGGTCACAAAATGGCAAAAATAAATAATGTATCTTCTATTTAGTCAAACCTGTAATAGTGAAGGGATCCATAGGCAAAGGGGACTTAGAAACCACCCGATGATCTTTGACCCTGTAGCATCGCTTTCTGATGTGTTAATTGGAGTGCACATTAAGCACTTGCTAAAAAGAGAGGAATGTCACTACAGCATCGTAATGCTTCCATGGCAACTCAATGTCAAGATGTCATTCCATGATCCGGTGGCACTCTGTATGAAGAAAAGCTCATTCCAGCTTCTCAATCTCACTGCTATTCTGGAGGGTCTTACTGACAGCAATATAAGGAGCTATTGTTCCACTTCTTAGAAATGAGATAGTGGTAGGAACAAGAGCTGTTATTGAAAACTCATCATAGTTTATTATTTCCATCAAAGAAAAGAAGGAAGTCCTCAGGCAGGCCTAGCTGAAATATTACAGGGGCTAAAGGTGAACTTGAAAAACCTTTCATTTTAAGCTTGCAGCTGCTGTGTACACTCAAAATACTGTGAGGAAGAACTTGCCTGAGAACAACAACTATGAAATTGAGCAACATTTATTAATCTTTGGTTATTTCTCTGTAGTTGTTCAAGAGCAAGCAGCCACAAGTTAATATTTAGGGCCATTTAAGTGGAATAGTCTCATAAGTTGGGACTTCTCTCCAGTTTACCCAAAAGAATAAAAGCATAGGAAAAAATGTAGGATATTCACACACTGAATAAGAAGAAGTGATCTTTAGGGAGTCACACATATTATTTAAATTTTGGTCATTCTCAAATTTTTATGACATTGATTTTGGCTACTAAAGCTGTCCAATCCATTTGATAACTGTGGCCCAAAGAGTGTCTATGTCAGCAACTGAACCAAGGAGAAAACAGGCAAGAAGATATACCTAAAGTTTATTATTTATCATTTAATGCCCAGTTGTTAGAAAAAAAGAGTAAGACAGTTTGTAGATACAGGAAATTACATGGTAAGACGATAAGAAAAGCCTCAGATGGTTGGCCCATTGAGAAGTCTCTTAAGACTGACTTACTGTTTGAAAAGACTGATTAGTGATATCAGAGACTCATGTCCCTGGCCCTGGATATCTATCCCTTCCCTGAGAGATGAATCATAGCATGTAGCAGAAATATTATTATATTTCTAACTCAAAGGTAGTGACATGTAATGGAATGATATCACAAATAGATTCTTCAGTGTGTCATCTTCAGTTTAGTACCAGTAGTTAACCTATTGGAACAAAAGCAATCCATATTGTTATAAGTGGCATTTTGAAAGAGATATTGACTTTGAAAACTCACATTTATTTAGCCTTATGGAGCTTATCTCAAAGAACTTTAAACTCTCAAAACAAATTAGGTTAAGAATAAAAACCATTGAAGATTTATGCATATTAACATCCTTGAAATTAAAAAAATTACGAGTTCATTCAAAATATGGATCAAAGACAGGTAGACAAAAGTACAAAAGCACAGTTTTGATGGTCCTAGCAGATCACAAGCTAAAGATAAATTTTCAGCAACTAAAATGGTAGACATATTGATATGATAATGTTAACAATAACTTGTATTCAGAATGAGATGAGTCAGGAAGAAAACCACTACTTGCTTTCAATATTCATTGTAACACTCTTTATTGCAACCATTTTGGGGCACAAACTTTTAAATAAATGGATATTTAAATATAAACACAAAGGGGAATGAGACATGCTCCGTGACGAAAGGTTAATGATAATGGAGGTGTTCTAACTTGGAAAAGTAAAGCTAAAAAACTAACCTCACAGCAACCCTTGGATATTTGAAGCAATAGTACAGAGAATATATACAGAAAATTTTCTTTATTTTTGCTAAGAATAAGCCAAAGAGAAAGTGCAGAAGCAGACTGGCTAGAAATTGCTGAACATACTTTTTCATTTTAATACTGGGATGGGCTATCAAGGGAAATTTTGGGATCCTAGAGATCTTTAAAAATAGCTAGATAGAAAACATACCAGGATAGAAAACCTTATGAACAATCTGCCTTCAGTTCTGCAAAGCACACAATAAACTGAAGAGAAATTTTGTGTTCATCTTCATGGTACTAGCCCCAAGTGTGTGGTTTAGGAGAATCTGTCTTCATATGCATATCTTGTACTTGAATTCTTTCTCTCAGAAAGTTGGATATGAGTCGTGTGAAAATTTACTGAAATAGTTATGACATTTTTTGCAACTGCAGGGAGAGATTCACATTAACTGCATAAATGAAAATCATTCTAAAAAATCAAATATACCCAAGGAAAACAACAATACCAACAAATGAAGCCAGTGTGAAGCCACTCAGCGCTGTGGTACTGGATTAATCACATTGCTCTTTGAGAATTTAAAGCTTTTAATCATGTAGTGCTGCAGTCTTTGGTTAAAATTCATGGGCATTTTATGGGTTTATTTTGACCCCCAGGATCCATGTATTGCACACTAAGTACAATGAAAACCAGTTAAGAATAAAGAATAAAAATTAATGTCAAACTGAATAAAGGAGCTGAAAAGGTCAAAACTTGTTCCTGGGGTCAAGGAATATGCTTGCCTGTGGAAAAGACCACAGTAATCAAAATTAAATAGAGAGCTTATATTTATAAATTTGTGGAAATAGCAAAATTATCTGCAAATCAGATTTCAATAGCTCAGTGGTACAAACACATAGAATATATTATGGATATATGTTAACATGTGTAGAATCAAGAAAGACATTTCTATTTTTTCTTGGAATCCAAATACCTTGAAATATCTCTTTAATTATCAATCCTCAAGAAGACGGAGAATAGGACCCCTCAGAAGACCCATGTCTACCTTAAATGTAGAAACCTACCAGCAGGCATTAAAATTTTATTATTTTATGATCTACTGGGTACTTATTTTATAATTGAAAATACACATAATACTGATATAATAGAGAATATATGATTATATTTATTTAATCCAAATGTCAATCCATTGCAAATTAGTTTTAAAAGAAGAGGGATTCTATAATTTTACAAATCATCCTATATAATAAAGATGTCATATGCAAATGGTTGTTATGCCCTGAAGCATAAGGACTGACCCAATAACAACCAGATCATGGATCAGCAGGAGGGTGGGGCAGTGAGCTACCAGCAGGCGGTGGAGAGCTACAGGAGGGGGGGGCAGTGGGCGGAGAGCTACTGGCGAGCTACTGGCGCATGGATTCATGAGCAAGGCTTACTAGTTTATTAATAAACACTAGGATTCAGGATTGCTCAGGGAGGTAGGATTGGATACATCAACATCTTGCAAATTATTCCTAAATGTTAATGTCCACCAATAAAGTCATTTCGTGGAAAAATTCTAAGGAAAAAGGGAAAAAAAAGTTCTACATAGACTATTTGTTCAAGTTTATTCCACACAATCACAAGCAGTTGAAGATCCACGAATGAAGCCAAGTCTGTACCTAAATTAAGGGTGTTGTCTATCCTGCCGTGCCCATGTGACTCTAATGGTTGGGGTCCTTCTCAGCAGGCTTCATCCTTCTCCCTGCTTGAAAAGGGCAGAATATTCTTCCATTGATTTTGTCACCACCCTGGCTAAGTTCTAGGCATCTTAGCTTTCCTTTCTTTCATAGTCATTGTCTGTGTTTCCAAATCTGTTCTTCAACCTGACAGTGCAAGTTTATTCTTTCCATTCAGGACCCTCAGAGCTTTAACATTTGCCTATTCCAGATGAAAAGAACCAGCCAAGCACCAGTGACTACCTGTGTTCTATTTGTAGATTCCACTAGTCAAACCAGTTCCTGGTGGAAGGACCTCTATTGGCTTGGTGTCTCCCGAGGGGAAATGAGTCAGGGGAGGGCAGTTCACTGGTAGGTATCCAGCACAGCCCCCAGGTAGCCAAACACTGGTTGTAGCTCTACTTTCAACGTCTTCATCCCCACCATGACCTCCAGCAATCCCCACCACGTCTGCCCCTTTAGCATAGTAGGAGGAAGCAGGATGGTTCTCAAATGGTAATGGGAGTAGCAGATGAAGAGGAAGGAAAGCCTTTAAATGATTTGTCTCAGAAACAGCCAAGATTCCCACCTGAGGAGGAAGGCTGTGTGCCATCAAGAAAGAAGTTAGTTCACCTTGTACCCTATTTGAGAATGTGTTTGCTTGATTGCTTGTTTATTTTTAGCACACATATGCGCACACACACACACACACACACACAAACATCACCATACATTTATAAGCCAGGGGTCCTCCAATAAATTAGATGGGAATGTGATGAAGGTGGAATAATAGGAGGGAAAATGAATATGCATTCTGGGCAATCCAAATGAATCCATTTCATTTGAAGACGTTTTTAAGATGGCAGGTTGAAAGGCACCATTGCTATTTAAGTGAATTGGTCATCTGGCATTCTGGCAGTCGCAGTTATGGTTACTATGGTCAAACAGCTGACCTAAAAATATGCAATAGAATCAAGAAAAATGTCAGGGGTCAGGTTCTTATTTTAGTAACTGCCTATATCAGTGTATTTTGTGAAAATCGATGAAGCATTTGTTTTAGAAGAAGGAACATATTCAAATGTATTCCTGAATTTAGCTCCTTCCAAGTGACTGAAAGAAGAGTCTGTGTTAGTGACTGTGGGCTAATGTTCTCAGGTGCCCACATGTTGAAATGGAGATGCTTTGAAGCCCCAAAAGCCACAGGCATAGTTACCAATCTAGTCACAACTATAAATTGGTGTTGAAATATTTCTTATACCTTAAAGAGCATGTAATCTGGAGTTATTGAATATGTTCCCCACATTTCAAGGAGCCTTTTTATTTTTATCTGCAGGAATAATGTTATACTTATTGATGGATCTTTTAAGCACTCTGCAGTGTGTGGGCTTATGCAAATCGATTTTTCAAAGGTGCCTCTGTGAGTGCACATGCATTAGCCCCCAATCTGCTGGAACACCTGGAATAAGTGCACAGGTGAAATCAGATGAAGGTCAGATTGAAATAAAATTGAGCCTTTCTGCTCGCTCAGGGCATAGCTTATACCATTTTTCAGTCAGAAGTATTCTGGGCATCTTAGAATAACAGTTCTGTTCAGCTTTTTACCCTTAAAACTAACCCCATGATTCTCTGCACACCCTTGCCATGAGCACAACCCTTTTGACCACATTAGCTGCTCAAATTATGTCCCTCAATAAGGCACAGATCCACAAAAGCAGCCATGCCAGTCCTTCAGTTTTATTGAATGTTCAAAAGGATGAAATGGACCTTTCAGGCAAAACAGCAGCTTAAAGGGAAAGAAAGACTGAGATACCTGGAGATTGAGAATGAGCATCTCTATAGTTTTGCAAATTGCTTTCAACATTCACATTTTAAAAGTTATATTGCAGTATAGTTAACATTCATTAAACTGTGCGTATTTAAAATGTACAATTTGGTAAATTTTATTTTATCCCTGAGACCATGACCACAGTCAACATAACATGGCACTTTCTCTCGGGGTTTCTTTTTAAATTTTTTAAAACATTTTTATTGATTTCAGAGAGGAAGGGAGAGGAAGAGAGAAATAGAAGCATCAATGATGAGAGAGAATCATTGATCAGCTGCTTCCTGCATGCCATAAACTGGGGATTAAGCCAGCAACCCACGCATATGCCCTAACCATAAACTGAACAGTGGCCTCCTGGTTCATAGGTTGACACTCAACCACTGAACCACACTGGCTGGGCTCTTGGGGTTTCTTTTTAATCCTTCCCTCCCACCACTCCCTGCACTCTTCAACCCCATTCCACAATTTATAACCTTAATCTGTTATAAACAGAACACCTGCTGGAACACCCCACCTTCTGGATTGGACTGATTGCTTCTTCTTGGTGACATTTAGTGTATTCCTCTATATCTCACATTTCCTATAAAGTGGAAGGTATATCTAAAGGTCTGATGAAGTCACATTATGCATTGTGAGCTAAAAATAGCATACGTATTTTATGAGGCATCACATCAAACACACTTAATATCTGGTTGGCCCAACTAGTATTTCTATATTACTTTCTCTGATACCAGTTTTTATTTGCTGTTGTATTTTTGTTCTTTGCTTTTAAGGATGTTTTTTGTTTCAAGTTGCATGCAAACAAATCTAGCCACATGAATGTGAATATTATTTGGGTTATACTTAAGGGAGTTTTAATATTACCTCTAGTACAAAAGATTTCTATATTCACCCTATTCACTCCTCACCGTGAAAAGAGGAAGCCTAGTAGGGAGTTGGTGGCAGTAGACATGAATTGCGGCTCTCTCATTGAAAGCAATGTGGCCTTTGGACAATTTACATTTTTTCCTCTGAGCTTCAGTGTCCTCAGCTGCAAAATAGAGATTAAAATGTCAGCCCCAAATACCTGAAAGGTTTGTTATACAAAGCAAAATAGATAATACATGGGTTGATGTTTTGTGAAGAGTAAAGTCCTAATCAAATAATATTTTTTATGCTGATGTTCCTTTGAGATAAAGAGGAATTCTAAGTATTATATTGCACAGGCAGATAAATAGAAACACAGAGAGAGCAAGTGACTACAAACCCAGAGAACAGAATGGTATCTTCTTGGATCCCACCACTATAATGATACTGATTTGAAATTAGTGATGCCTTAGTACAGTGGTTCTCAACCTTGGCTGCCCATTAGAATCACCTGGGATCTTTTGAAAGGTGGGACCAATATAATCACAAGAGTTCTTATAAGACGGTGGTTCTCAACCTTGGCTGCACATTAGAATCACCTGGGAATCTTTTTAAAATCCTGATTTCTGGGCCTCATCCTCCGGAAATTCTGTTTCTTTGTTATGGGGTGGGGCCACAGCATTAGTAACAAAGAAACAGAATTTCCGGAGGATGAGGCCCAGAAATCAGGATTTTCAAAAGATTCCCAGGTGATTCTAATGTGCAGCCAAGGTTGAGAACCACTGCCTTAGTCGGAGTCAGGAGCCAAATTCATGAAAGGACAATAGTCTACAGCTGTATCATCTGCTCTCACTTCAAAAAATGCAGTCTACAGATCACCCAAACCGGATTATGTATTTTCTCAACACACCCTTGCTTAACTGCCATTGCTAATGCCACCTCTTCCATGGTATCATTTATCCTCACAAGATATAATTTCCTTTCCTGCTGAACCATAGACAATTTAAACTGAACTGCACATTTTTCATAGTATCATTGCTACTGATTGAAGATTGCATGCCTCTTGGAAATAAGGACTGACTTATACACATGCCTTACACATAGCATATACTCAACATATATTTATTTAATTAAATTAAATTGACTTTCAATCCCAGACTGAGTTTCCAGTGAGAGTACTAACATCCTTACTTGCTGGCCAGCCCAGCTGTGACCATTGAAAAACAAACACATCACTTACCAACTAACAAAATGATGATTAAAAATTGATAAAAAGTAAGATAGGTTGTTTATAGTTTAGCTCTTACAGTTTTAATAACTATGAATGCCAAATTTAAATTAGGGGAATTAAATTGACACTGCATAATTAATCATTATTCTAAGGGCTGGATGAGCTAAATACTTAACCTTTAATTGCCTCCATTTATTAACAATATAAAGTCTTTTAGTATAGTCAAAAAAAATTAAAAAGCAGACCAGTTTGGGCCAGCTGCTCACGGTTTTATTGGACAGCTGTAAGGTAATGACAACTGTGGCAATGCATGGTCTGGGGGGAAACCTGCCAAGATTATTCTCTGGGGACATTAGTGTATCCATTTACATGATGTTACTAAAGTACTTTGGAGAGTCACATCAATATATCCTCAAAATTATATAAAAGCTAAGTAGGTGCCATTTATACAATGGCCAAGGGAGCCTTAGCTTGTGGACAGAGCCATGGGGTGCAACTTTTCTACTGAGTCATAGAGTGTGTGCTTGCTAAAATGTTCTGGCATTAAGCACATGAATATATGGTGACAATAGAAACCAACAGCCCTTTCAAAAGCCTAGAAGCAGTTCTCTTTGAACTACAGGACAAAGAAACTTAGTGTTTCTCTAAGGTTCTTGGAGACCATCTGTATCAGAATCACTTAGGTACTTATTGAAAATGTATGTCCCTCGGGCCCCAACACAGCATACTGATTCAATCTCTCTGGAGTGGAACCCAGGAATCAGAGTTTCTACACAAGTTCTTTTAAATGATTGTTACACATAATAACATTTGAGAACTGCCCTTTGTGTTCCAGCTCTGCCTGCACCAGTATGTGGTGGTGCCACCATGTGGTGTGTTCTCTACAACCATATTCTTTACTTGGAAGCAGCCAGGTGTTTAGTACTTTAAATGCCCCAAATGTAGCCAACTCAGGCTTTGGAGGATCCTTACTGGTATCTGCTAAACAATGAAACCAGTTGCCACAGGGTCAATTTGATTGAGTTGTTCAGTTGGCCAGAACAAGCCAGTAATCAATGAACAGCCTGATTATTTAGGGCCACATGAACAATAGAATCAGGTGAAGCCAGGTAATGCAATTACCAGGAATTGACTTGTGACAGTCAATCCAGGTGACTTGAAAAAGGCAGTCATGCTATAAGACGACCCAGTGAGTTTCTGTCTTCAGTCTACATGCATCCCTCCGTCTGTCTGAGCGGACCACTGATGGAGGGAGGTCTATGGCAAAATGCTGCTTCTTTAACATACTTTCACTCTTCTACTCAGCTGGTTACCAGCCATCTTTATCATCTTTTTCCCTTTGTGACCTAAAATTATATTATTTTATAGGAGATACCCTTCCCCCCAACATCTAGCAAAGATGTTTCCAAACTGGGTTGACTTGTAGGTTATTAGTAAAAGTCAATAAATTACATCTGATACCTTAAAGAAATTAAATGAATACTTAAAATTATTTCACATTACTGTGACCGTATTACAAGATCTCTATTTTGGGGCTTTCAGCTCTGTCAGACATTAAGCGACGGCAATTGCAAAAGAAGTTCAATGACCTGGCAGTTAGGAAACAAGCTTTGTCTGAGCTGCTCTTCCTACATAGAGATGATGGTGGTCTTTCTGTGTGTGTTGTGTAGACGTGAAATGACGGCAGAAAGACCAGACACTGAGCCTGAAAAGATATCAGCTCTGTCAGACATTAAGCAATGGCAATTGCTACAGAAGTTCAATGACCTGGCAGTTAGGAAACAAGCTTTGTCTGAGCTGCTCTTCCTACATAGAGAAGACGGTGGTCTTTCTATGTGTGTTGTGTAGACATGAAATGACGGCACAAAGACAGACACTGAGCCTGAAAAGATCTCTTTGGGTGCAAGGGACCGACGGTTAATGGGTTCAAATCCTCCTTATAGTCAACCAATGTAAAATTGTTTACTGAGGCACACATTAGTCCCAGAACTGAGAGAAGTGCTGAAAAGGGGAGAGAAATCACAATTCCCACTGTGGAGGAAATTACAGTCACTGTTCTGAGCATATGTAACTCTCCTGGGTAGTGGAAGTTTGGAGGTCATTGACTCTAACCTTTACAGGCAGGGTTCATTTTGCTGCAACTTAGTCATAAAAGAGACATCACATTCACTGTACCAAGGGACACATGTAAGCAATGGAACAGAATTCCTAATACTGTGGAAGATAACAATCAATATTTTATCACACAACCATGATAATTGTGATCATAATCTTTGAATAACTAAGTGACTTATTCCTTCATGAAAAATAGGTAATAGTTCTTGAGCAATGAAACTAAGGACAATATAACAATCTTTTGTGTAGCTGAATACATTGCTACACTGGATCCTGTGTGTGTGCGTTTGTGTGTGTGTTTTGGGGGGGGGCGTTAAAGTAAGGTACTCTGTGAAGAGTTTTTTTCCTCTTTTTTAAATAGTGAGATATTATAAATTTGCAAGTGTACCTAAATACATATATACAAATTAAAAAGAATTATATATTAATATCTATTTAACCACTATCAGATGAAGAAATATAATATTGCTACCACCCTAGAAATCACATGTTATGCCAGCACCCAACCTTGGTAACCACTACCATGATTTTTGTGATGTGTGTGTATGTATGTATGTGCAGATACAAATAAGAAATGTATATACACTGCATTTTTTTCAGAGGTCTCCAAGACTACCCTCACTTATCACACCAGTTGCAAGTTAGGAATTCCCTAAAACCAGCCTCTGTTTCTGTAATTTCCTGGAATAACTCACAGACTTCATCAAAGCTGTTATGCTCACAATTATGTTTTATTACAAGGAAAAGGAAGAGATTAAAATCAGCCAAGGAAAGAGTCCCATGGAGCAGGGTCCAGAAGGTTCCAAGAGCAAAACTTTTAGTGGTCCTTCCCATTGGAGTTGTGTGGACAGTGCTTACCTCTCCCAGAAATGATGTGCAACCATAGCCTACCCAAGCCTTGGTGTCCAGAGTTTTATTTGAGGTTCAGTCACAAAAACATTGTTGGCCATTTACAGGGCTGATCTTGTAAATATCTCCAGCAGTCAAGTTGATACTGTTTGGTCCAAGGCCCCATCTAGGGGTCATACATCCCATTGGTGGCATATATTATCTGGTACAGCCCAAGATCTCCAGGTAAACAATGATATTCTTATCAGACAAGATATTCTAAGGGTTTAAAAATTATCTCCCAAGAGCCAAGAACAAAAGCCAGACCTTTCTTTGAGCAAAGTTAAGTCTTCACTAAAAAATGTGGTTGGGTTGTGCCTGATTTTGATCTTCATATAAATGCTTAAGTATTATATGCATTATATGCATACTTCACATAAATATGTAAACCTTTTGGACTTCATATAAATGATTTCATGTTTACTTATATGTTGTTTTGATTCTTTCAAGAATTTTTATCATTCCATGTTGAGTAAATGTTCTAGACATTCTTATAAAATATTGAGGAGAATCTTGAAGTCTTATTATAAAATAAAAAGGGGATTTGCTGTAACTATAGTACCGCAATGAAATCACTCTAGAACTTGCTGCACAAATAGGCAAGTACTCCATTTATTCATTAGTGTCCCCCTTATGATTTTAGTGAAGCAATCTAAATGACTCCAGAATGAAATGCAGTCCTTTTTAATGGCCTGAAAAGCTATTGCTGGCCTGCCTATATGATCAGCTTAAGTTATTAGGATCTCATCACATTACCTCTCAATACCCACAAGGAAGATAAAAATCAACTATAGCCTAAGACAGAGGTCAATACATTTTCCTTAAAAGACAAAGTAGTACATATTTTAAGATTTGAAGGTCATATTCTGTGTTATAACTACTTACCTCTGCCATTGTGGATAAGAGCAACCATACACAACATATAAATTGTGTCTTATGTCCCAATAAAACTTTATTTATGAACACCAAAATTTAAATTTTGTGTAATTTTCACATGCTATGAAATATTATTTTTCTTTTGATTTTTTCAATTGTTTAATAAGGGAAAAACCATTTTTCGAGTTGTATAAAAAGAGGTAGCAGACTGGATATAGTCCCCAAGCTATAGTTTGTCAACCCCTGGTTAGGCCAATGGATTCGAGGATTCTAGATTGGAGTTCAAGATTTCCATTTATAATAGAATATTCCTCACTGCTCCTCATTTGTCAATCTTACTCCACTGACAACCACAAAAATTAATTGTAAGTTATCCAAAATATTCTAGAACCCAGTTTGTATTGCTTGGCAAAAACAATTTTTACAATAAGCAATTTTACAGTAAAGCATTGGACCAGAACAACTAGCTAATGTTCTAGATTTTGCCACATAAATAAAACAAACTAAACAGATTCTCATAATAATCTTCTGACATTAAGTTCCTAGATAACATTTCTGTGGCAGAAAAAGGGCATTCATTTTCATCCTTTCACACAATTTAATTGATATAGATAAAATAAAAGGTATATATCAGGTATCAAAATTTCCAAGTTAACATAGACAAACCCTAGTCAAACTCTCACTGGCATGGATGTGATAACAATCAGAAATCAATAATAGAGCATTATCATTTTACTCTGATGAGGACTGAACAAGTCCCCACTACTAAATTTCACTCCTGCCTTCACATTAGGTCAATGAGCATAATGAGTAATTTGCAAGAGCAAATAAAAGAATATTCATCTCATTTGGTAAATTGTTATACTTTTCTTTCATTGCTACTTTTTCTTTAACAAAAATTATTTTTAAAAATTGTTAGCCTAGAATATCTTTCTCAAATTAATGGACTTAATTACTTCTACTTTTTTCATCTTTAGGGCTACAGAACTAGAGAAGAAGCGATCCAGCCAAGCAGGTAGGAGCTTGCTTCTTTTGTAGACTTACTGTGGAATACCTGCTAAAAGGTAGAGATGGTGGTTGACTTATGTGGATAGATTTTCTGTCGTTTATGCTTTCTGGTAAATAAGCATGTCTAATGTTTCCCTTTGGGTTTTTCTCTCCTGGATTTTGTTTATTGTTGAGTGTGATTTACTGTCTCTTTGGATCACATTGTTGGATATTGGCATTTCTGTATGACCATTTGATTTCACATTCCAAATACTTTTGTCTTATTGTGTTTATCCAAAACATTGGATTCTTTTAAAAGTATATTTTTTGAATAAGGTTATTGGAAGACTGTTTAGAAAATTAGGTCTATGGGTATAGTTAGAAGCAATATACTATAAGCCAGTCCCGTCACTCCGCAACTGATTAAAGGGCACCTATTCCCCGTGACTCTCCAAGTCACCTACTGCCTGTTCATAATACTCAGAAAGACTCTATGGAAAGAGATCATACTTTATTTTTTTTTCTTTTCTGAGACTTTGAATATAAAAATAGCAATACTTAAATTTAAAGGAATAATTAATTCTCCTTCTTAAATAATTTAATACAGGGGCACTTTCCCCAGTGTAAT
Source organism: Myotis brandtii (assembly GCF_000412655.1). Classification (NCBI taxonomy): domain Eukaryota; kingdom Metazoa; phylum Chordata; class Mammalia; order Chiroptera; family Vespertilionidae; genus Myotis; species Myotis brandtii. Next base: position 594,116 of record NW_005369365.1, on the reverse strand, counting down.
ATTTCTATAGCTAGACTTGATAAAGATTTATGCACTGTCCATTTTTCAAGACAGCCAGGAATATGCACACAAACTAATCAACTATTTTAAGTCATCCTCACCGATAGGCTTTTCAGAACCTTTTTTCTTCTCTTAGGTTTTTAAATGTCATTGCAATTGAATTTTGAGGACCACAAACTCTGGAATATTGTTACTGATAAATGACTCCTATGAATAGCAATTTCATTCATTCGAGTTTTTACAGTTATTTTGGTTTCGTTGATTTCATGCTTGTATTTTTTTTATTTTTTCAATACATTCCATTTTTCTGTTTCTTTCAATGTTTTTAATCCAATTACCAGCCCCGTAAATAAGCATTTGCTACATCTACAGTAGGTGCACTGAACTGTGAGTAGAAGTGATTTTTGATTACAGACAGGCTGATTTTCAAGGGACAAGAGGAACAAAATGCAGTGAACTGCATAAAAGAATAATGGTAAATACCTTGTTAGGTGACATATGGCACAGATTTAGAGCACAGATGGGAAAGGAAAAAGTTACTTAATCCTAAAATACATATGCATTGCATGGATAGGAATTGCTATCTGGCTCTTTTATGATCTGCTTGGTTATAAAAAGAAAATTTTTTATACATTTTATTGCTCAAGGGTGTTTTTTAATATTAGGATTAGCCTCTCTAATTGACAGGGTGACAAAAAGCAATTTAGATTCTTTAAAACCCTGGAGTTTTGTCAACCAGGCCAATGGCAAAACCATTAGGCAAGAGTGTTTCCAGGATTTTGGCATTTTCAATTTCTTCTCCTTGTTCTTATTTCTCAGTCCCCTTTCTTCACTTATTTTTACTTACACACACACATACACACACACTCACATGCATACAACTGTGCATGCACACACAAATCTCACATAATTCCTACATTTTGAGGTATGATTACTAATGTCTTAGTGAGTTATTTTTATTACAGCCTCATATATTAGCTGGCATTTATGCCTTATGATAAAGGGAGGAGCCAACAGATTAGCCGATATTCTAGGGAGTCCAGGGACCATCATGGATCCCCTGAAATCATGGGGTCTCACTACAAAGTGGGTTGCTCCTTCATCAATGTGAAAGCTGACCAAGATTATCTGTTGGAGGCAGAGTCAAAACAAAGTGAGTGTGCAAAACTAGATGTCACTGGTTTTATGGGCCCATTTTTACCTAGGATGAGTGAGAGGTATGGGGGAAGGGATAGAAAGCCCTTACCATTGGCAGAGGACTCCATCAAATAAAGATGAAAACTAACAAGAGCTTTGTCAGATTAGGCCCCTTCCATCACAATAAGAGAATGTCCTGTTTATAAGCTTCTAAATCAGAGTAACAAGGTTCATAGGCTACAGTCTTCAAGGGAACCAGCAAGTACCTAATAGTCATAACACTAGACACTATTTCACTGATCCTTAATCATTGTGAGCTAAGATTCCTACATAATGATGAATTCTCAGCAAAGCTAACAAAGACAGGAGATTTAAGCACAAATAACCACCAGAGACCAAAATATCAGTTTCTTAGAAGAAAAGAAGAACTTTCAAGGATTGTCAGAGCAAGTTAAGTGCAATAAAGGGAAAGCGGGTAAACTCTTAATTTTCTATGTACACAGTGTGGACTTGATGAGCCTCTGGGAATGAGCATCCAGAGGTATATAGATCAGCTCAAACTTGGACCTTGTCCTCCTCTTTTCAGAGGCCAAAGGAAACTGCATCAAACATCTACCTTCTGCTGGTTTTATACAGCATAAACTGACTGTACTAAGTAATGCAGCTTAACACTTTTTTAGTTCTTTAGGCAAACATTAAATCATAGAACTTTGCACAGTATTTAAGAGACATTTAACTGCCAAAGGATGAATAAAATGAGTGATTTAGACACTGAAATCCAAAGCTTGGTGCCACTTTTATTATCTCATTTCATTATATATTATGAAATAGAGAGCTTATAATGACAATCACACACACTGTATTTTGTGAATTCCCTTCTAAGGCTAGCAGGATGCATTTTAGACAGACTATATAGTATGTATACAAGTAGACCATGGGACTTTTGACTTTGCTATCAACGGTTTTACATAATGTCTCAGTGGCCTAGAGCTAAAGAGTCAGGAGATGTTCATTTGCATTGAACTTAATTTGGGGCTGACTTATATCCTAGAAACCCTGTTGGTAAATAAGACTGTTGAGGATATGGGTGTGAAGCAGTCTGTTTCCTTATAGACTAAGGGCACTTGTGTGAGCTAGGGAAAGAGAGGGAACACAAGTAAGACTTCAGTAAATAGAAACTGACATTTAGAAGGTGCATAATCTAATTTGGTTCTCTACATTGGTCAAATTCACTGAATAATTGCTGAGCAGGCCTCTCCCTTTACTTGAGGGGTCAGAGGAAAGAGGCCAGTTCAGGATGGTAATGGTGGGGCAAGGGCTGGGCTGCCCTCTGTGGTTCTCCTCAGACACAGCAGCTCCGAAAGCCATGGCTCCGTATTTAGGCCCCTGCTGCAGGACAGGGAGTCTTAGTTACAATTCCTCTGTCAACATGGTGACAATTTTGTGAGAAGCTGGACTTCATTGTTGGCACATAGTATTAGATTCTTTTCATTCGCTGCTAAGGTGGAGGAGTGTTTTGCTTTGCATGGCCCTATGCTATTTTCAGATTAGCTGGAAAGGAGTTTGAAGTTATTACCAGGGAAGTCTAAATCAGGTAGCTTTAACAGGAAATTTAATTGCTGAAAAAAAAATAAAAACACCTTAACTGTGTGTGTGTGTGTGTGTGTGTGTGTGTGTGTGTGTGTGTTTCACATCTCTTGTTCACTCATCTCTTTTGCGGTTAAACAGGACAAACTTCCCATCATTTCTTCAGGTTAGTCTATCTCCAATGACTGGTGCTGTGATGTAGCTTTCTCATCTGTATTTGGGACACTGAGTTTGCCTTGATTTTACATTCTTGATTACTCCTTAAATAATAGTTCTTCTACCTAAATTTCCGACCTCTTGTAATTATGTACTACTTAACCCTTATTTCAGCCCTTATTTCAGGAAACTAGCCCTCATCTCTAATGTATTGTGGTTCTCTTCCTAGGCCTGATTTATGCCCAAGGACCACTGTCCCTTTCCTGTCCTCAGGTCTGTGAAAACATGCTATGCTTAAACCCAGGGGCCCTTTTTCCATTTTAGTGTTTCACAGAAGAGTCTCTTGTAGAATCACTGCTCAGATGGGCATAGTTACAAAGTACTAATACTGTGCTTCTGAGCTGTTTTTTTAATGGATGCCTGCAGTCTATGCCCAAAAGAACTACCATGGAAATACTAAAGGTTAACTTGCCTCCACCTCAGACTTTCTACTGAAATTAGCAGAGCTCATTTGAGAGATAAATTTGTTCTTTAAAAATTTATTTTCTCTGCATTCATTTTCTCTTTCTATAAATGGGAACCTGGGATCTCATAAAACTGAATTAAAATTATCAAATACTATTGAACCAACCTAATGAAAATTTTAACCAAAAGTCATTGTAAATTAGGTATGTGCTATACTGAGAACACAAGTCTTTGTAAAGTAGATATTGTTCCTATGTAAACTCATGAATGGGGACTTTCTTGAATAAATTACTTCTTAATAACATCAGAGAGTCATTGGCTGGGTAAATATCTCCCTAGGGTATTCAATGAGATTCTTGAATTTAAATGTTCAATAGAATTTCATATTTGTCACCTTTACTAACGAGTTTTCCTTTATGAAATCATTATTAGCATGAGAAAGTTAAATTTTTTGTCCAGTTTTTAGAATTAATGCAGTCTAAAAGATCTTGAGGGATTAGAATTTTTCCTCTGGGAATGCAACATTTACATAATTTCTACTGCCCCAACATTTACTCTCTCCAGTCCACTGTCAATTTACTACCTGAGGCAGGAGGGAAAAAATGATCAGAACCACCAAGTGTCTGGGAATTTCTGCTAGGAGGAGGAATGGGCCCTCTCAAAGAACCAGAAAGCAACATCATGTCTTCCATTCTAACATGTGCTTTAAGCATCTAAAACCTTTACTGTTGTCCTTTCTAGCCACATATGCCCAGCAAGGGCTATGGTGGCTGCTACATATATAACACTAGGTTCAATTCCCTGAATTTTAAGAACCAGCTTGGTTATGCTTATTCTGGAGTTTTTTGGGGTTTTTTTGGTTTTGTTTTTTAATGTAGGATTTTAGCTGAATTTTGGTTATGCTTATTCTGGAGTTTTTTGGGGTTTTTTTTTTTTTGAATGTAGGATTTTATCTGAATTTATTTTATTTCAACATGGCAGCACATGCATTAAATGTTCTCATATCAAGATAAGAGTTGCAGGTCCTGTAATTTCACCTCAGAATTACCTAGATACACCATTCTGCAGAACCCTGTGAGGTAGAAGATTAAATGCTTGCTTATAAACAGACCTGAACTGCTTCTTTCACATAGGGCGTATCAGGGCTATGCTGTGAGATTTCACAGAGGCCACTCCCATGACCACTCAAAAGACAGATGCAAACAGATTGTCATCACTGTTCTCCTGTGCTGCCCAAATTCTACCCAAGCTCCTCCTGTTTGGGGACAACTATATTCTCACATTTACAGGTGACTTATACCACAATGGGCAAAGTCAATAGGGTATTTGCTGCATGCATAAGTCAGGGAAAGTTCTGGGTGCAACATGGGACCTTCCATGCATTGCTCCCTGACCACTAAGTGTTTATAGCACCTTTATAAGGTTTACAGCATTTAGCTTTCCTGAAAATGGAATCAGCACCTTAAGACTAATCCATGATGTCTTTTAATTAGATTTGTATTGATTTTTAGAGAGAGAGAGCAAGGAACAGGGAGAGAGAGAAATATCTACCAACTGCCTCCTGTGTGCCCCCTACTAGGGATGGAACTCACAACCTGGGCATGTGCCCTGACCAGGAATGGAACCAGCAACCTTTTGGTACACGTGATGACATCCAACGAACTGAGCCACACCGGACAGGACTAATTCATGATGATTTGTTTGGAAGGGAGAAAAAATGATACCCTTTCTAAGTGCCATATTTTTATCACCTTTGTAGTATATCAGGTCAAAAAACATTTATTTTGTATATTTGTATGATTTTGTATATTTAAGAAAACCATAACATGAATAATTAAAACTAGCATTTGAACATACTTAATATTACTATAAAAATTTTAACAGATAGACTAATGATATTAACAGCAGTTACTCAAAGATGGTTTTATGTGAGTGAATTTGCTCCTAAGCAAACACTCAAGAAGGCATACAGATCACCATGGCACAGGTTTGCAAAGAGCCCAGATTAGCAAATAGTTGAGTGTGTACCCCAACCTCCACAAAGAAAACTCTAAATTCAGCCAAAGATTTTAAACAGAAGTGAAAGTTGTTCCCACATTATGCTACAGATTCATTGAAATACATATATTCTAACAAAATTCTATATATATACAGAACATTTTTCTACTGAATTTTAAATCAAATCAAGTCAAATCTGACTGAAATCAAATATAAATTCCCATAGAAAATATTTCCCAGGTTGAGTCATTCAACAAGTAAAAGTTGAGAACAATCTCAGCACCAGACAGATTTTAGTGGCAGGAGTCAGAGTAGAGGAATTGAGAATGAGGTTTAAACAGTGAGTGGCTCAGGGCAGCAGAGTTGGACATGCACACAAGGTTGCTGGGTACTGCAGTCTCTGGTCAATACTGTGGTTTCTCTTTGTATCATTTCTACAAACTTGAACTCTCTCCTCTTCTTCATTATCTTCCAAGACTGTAAGGATTTCCAGAAGATCCTCTGACCTCATATTTGAAATTTCTTTTGACTGTTTGCTTACAATATCTGTGTTTCTGCTGTCAATCTTGATGTAGAATGTTGACCAGTACAAAATTCCCTTATGTTTGAGACTTGAGTTATACAAAACAAGTATGTTTCCTGTCTATCGATTCTTTATAATTAAAATAGTCAATATATCTTATTTAATGAATTGTCCATATCTATGACAAAGCAGTATCCTATATAAAATGCTGATTTCCCAAAATAAAAGTAACAAACTAAATCAAGAATGTCTACTGCTCCCATCAAGCCTCCCATCAGTGTATACCCTATATTGGTTGGCAGTAGTGATGGTATACCAGAATGCAAAATCCCAGATCAACCTCCTTGAAGCTGCGTGTCCTTAGGGAAATTTTATTTTCTTGTCTCAGTTTCCTTTGTAAAAAAAAGGAGAATCACAGTATTTTCTATCTCATAGTATGGTTTTGTGGATTAGATAATAAAGTACATTTAAGATGCTTGGTATCATCACTGAGACATGTTGTTATTATGACATCCTGCCTTAGAACACGGCAAAAGAAGTAGCTATCAACTTGAAGCAATAATCCTGTTGAGTTCTGCGGGAAGTTGAATACAACACCTGATAGTAGAGCATAATAAATAGCAAGATGGGAACACCAACAACAAGGCCTGGGAATCTCCAACATGGTAGTGTTTTCATGCAGGATGTTTACAAGAGCACAGAGGTGTATAGAATTGGTGATAAACTAACAAACAGCTCTTGGATGGCAGCTGTTCATTGCAAATAAGGAGGACCACAGAAAACCCATCTCTCACTAAGAGTGCTCCCAAGTAATGCTTAGGGTAGGTGTAAGAACTGGGAGTTGTATAGACAGACAAACTCTCTAGCTATCTGTGAGGGTTGGTGAGGCAACCTCAAGCCAAAGCATAGTACCAGTCATTTCATTTCATAGATCCTAGAAATTTGTCTAATATGGCAGTGAACCTATGGTGTAACATTCACTTTAACTGGGAGATGTCTAGGAAAATATCTTAAGCCAGTGGAATTATTCATGGAGCTCAGAATGGTAGAACGGTTCTGCAAATCAGGCTGCACCTGTTACGTCATTCAAATTAACTGACTTCCTCACTATACCATATCAGTAACAGTACCTCCATTTCTTAAGGTGTGGGGAGGGTTAAATAACAAAGATAAAACCTGAAAGTAATTCATGCAAAATAAATATACACATGTGTAACATTGTTTTCTTTGTTTTTCATCATTCCATCTACTTAAAAAAAGGAGAAACCCTATGGTTTTGCAGAATTACATACCCATTAATTCTCAGGATAACCCATCCAAACCATTGAGCAGCGCTCTCAGTAAACCACAGGTCTGGGGCTCTGGTCCAACAACGTGCTTGTGCAACAAATGCATTTTGAGCTCACTGCTCCCAACTGATTTCTGTTTTATTCTATCTCACTTTACAGAAGAGGTAGCAATGAAAGATTTCCCATAGCATCCATCTATTTATTATTAAAGAAAACAGCAAAAGATTGTGCTAAAATTAAAGAGCCATTTTCACACATGCCAACACAGAAAGTAGTGTGGTCTGAAGTCAGTCTTTTCAACAGCATCCACATAGCGCTATCTCTATTTTAAGCATCACTCTTGATTATAAAATTCAGCAGTGAATTCTGTCTTTGCAACTAACATGCAGTGTGGTTTTAAGTAAATATATATAATATGCTGGTAAATTTTTATATATAACACAATATCTGTAATGTATATTTAGAATATAAGTAGAATACACTAGTAAAATAGTATATATACAGTATATATATATTTTGCATCTACTTTATATTATATATACTGCATATATAATATTATCTACCATAAACTCTAGTTTATAATAGGTATCTTCTATACTATATTAAGTATCTATAGTAAATATCTGTTACATATTTGACCTCTTATAAGATATCTATATACATTTTAACTTCTTCATAATAAAATGTCCTTACTTTCCTCACAGATTTTTTATGCAAATATCATAGAAGATGCAAAAGATCCTTTGAAAAATTAAATATTATCCCAATTATGCTGCACATTTCTTTGTGTATAAATATGCACACATACATATCAAACTTACCAAAAAAATGCTATGTGTTTTTAAGACAATTCAGTTTAAGTTACTTCCTTTCTGGTCAATAAATTAACTATAATAATAATTATCAATCAGAATAGAAGGGAATTTCTACCAAACTTTTCAGAGCTCCAGTATAATTTGTCAGTCCTGTACATAAGTTGGTTGATATTATAAGTACTTCTTATTGAAGCCCCTGGACCAGGCAGTATGCTAGAGAAGGGGATGTCAATGATGAGTGATTCATATGCAGTCCTTGTCCTTGTGGAGATGGGTACTTACACATTTGGTAAATAATGGCACAAATAGATGTATAATCCAAATTGTCTCCGCGCTGTAATGGACACGAATGGAGCACATAGCAAGGGAATGGGTCCCAATCATCCAAGCATTCCTTGAGGAAGTGGCATTTGCTCCAACATCTGAAGGGTGATTTGATGGAAAGTTGGGGCCCGGGATGCGAGGAAGTAGGCGGAGGGAGCATCAGGCATCCCTTTTGGAGGAGATGGTTGCTTGAAGCAGAATGGTTGCATGGTGGATGAACTGGAATGATAAACTGATTCTGGCTTTCAATTGGAGTGAAGAGATCTGTGTTTTCTAAATGGCAGCTCTGGTGAGTGATTGTGAAGAATAGAATGGTATCTTCAAATATTTTCCAGATTTCACATTTTCACCTTCATCTTAGGGGAGACTAGTTTTAAATATATAGAAATGGCATCTAAATGAAATTAAATGTTGACATTTCAATAATTCCAGAAAAAAAACCTCAACCTTACCTTAAACTGAAATTATGGTCCCTGCTAGATATCTGATATTCCAGACAAGAGGTCTACTCCTTTGGCTTTAAGGCTTTGTTCCTGGGGCAGGCTAAAAGGAGTTAATTGGGGGGGGGGCATATATAATACTTTCAACAATAAAGATTTAATTTAAAAATAACATTAAGAATAAAATGCTAGAAATAAGGAAATAAAGTTTTTAAAAGGTAGCACATAAACCTCATCTGTCAATTATACTTTATTAAGGATCACTGACTCCTTCCATGGAAAGAGGTTTTGTTTAGGAAGAGACAGAATAAAAACCAAATATAGAAAGATGGGTAGGGTGGAATGAGTAACAGCTGGAGAAGGGAAAAGAAGAAAATGAGAAGGTCCAAAAACAAAATACACAGACTGTAGTGTTTATTCTGATCACCAACCACCCTGTGTGTGGAAAGCTTGCAAGAAGCTTCCAAACTCCAAGTTCTGGCATCATTATTCCTTCTGTCGTACCTCAACTCAAAGATCCAATCTGGGTTTCTCCCTTTTTCCTACTGTAATAAATAACAACTCTGAAACCTAAGCTAAGATTTATCAGGGGCACTCAGATATAGCAACTCATTAAAGCTCAAAGTAGTCTCTGCCTTGTTCCTGGAATAGAAAAGGGAGGAGGGCATTTGTGAGCCTCATGAGCAGACTAGAGCTGCTTCCAACCTGCTCAGAAGGATTAGACAGACAAAACCTAAACACAGAGAAAGATGCAAATGTCCCCAGGAACTGGGACACATATGAGTCTCAGCTCCAAATGTCAATTACTGGAAGTCTCCAGAGCCTGGTTAAAAATAGATATGCAGGTTTCTTTGTTCACATGTCAGAAAGGGGCATCCCATCAAGTCAGATTCCCATCACCTTCTTTTTACCCAATAGCTGAGGTGTCAACCATTTGCAACTGTGAATCTTGGTTACAGTGCTGTCACAGGGTCTAAATTAGCATGTGCCCTTTCAATTATATCCAGATACCAGCATCTCCAGGTTTTCACAGAATGTGCATGATACGGGACACACAGAGACATAATATGTGTAAACTTTGTTATAACTAGCCCTCCACCCCCCCACCTTTGGTTTGTGCAGAGAGAGAGAGAGAGAGAGTAGGGGCAGGGAGCAGTTACAATTGCTGTCAGGCAAGTTAGGCAAACCAGGAGGCAGGACGGGGTGGAGATGGGAGAGAGAGCCAGGTCTCATTTTCCATTTCTGCTGCCACCTCAATAAGGGACCTTAGAAAGTCCCTCACACTGCATTTTCCCTCTTCTCCATACTTAGGTGAATCCCTAGCTACCCACCTTTGGCCAACAAATATTGTACAAATGAATGAGACTTAGACTGAAGGACTCATGAACTTCTCCTGCTAACTGTGCTGAAATTTGCAGTCAACTCCAAATTAGACTTGATAATTGAAGGAGCGGCATACAGATATCCCCAAATAACAGACAATTTAAAAGTTGTTTTTGACTTGATTCCGGTCGGCAATGTTTGATTTTTGAGGGGAGCAGAGGATTTGCTTCCCTAATTACTTTTAGCTTAATCCAGTATTAAACTTGTATGTGTTCTATTTTTTGAGCCCTGCCTTGCTTGAAACAGAAAGATATGGAATAGGAAGGAGATGCCCAAAATGCAAATTCGCCACTAAAAGGGGAAATATACAACAAATTAACAAGTTACAAATTGTCCATAAATATAGGTTTAACTTTAGAGAGAGCAATGGTGGTGGTGTGTTTAATTTGTTATTTTTGCCAGAAGTTTCATTGTCACTTAACGGACTCCTTTATGTGTCTCTCAACAATAAGCTTTTGAAATGGACCCTTGCTGAGGGTCAAGCAAGGGTCCCCACCCTCACTAGCTCAAATGAAGCACTCTGGTTTGGGGACATCTTCACCAACCTTATTACATCTCTGCAGTAGTTCCACAGATAAGCAAGCATTTTTAAGAACTCCTCTTCCCTCTGTAAACCATTCCAGATCCACTTTTGGTGGTGAATAGAATTCATTAGAGCAATTTTATTCCCCTGTCCATTTTCTAACATAAATTTTCTTCCCCCAAATATGTACAAAATAAAAGATCTACTAAAACTGACTCCTTTCCAAACCATGTCTGGTGTTTACCCAGAAGGACTGCCCTTTTCCTCCTGAGAGCTCCAGCAATTCTGCTGTCTCCTGGGGACCCAGCCAATCTTCTCAGAACCTGCAGGCATTGTAAAGCACTACCTTTGCCTCTGTCCTGCCCTTCGGATTCGTTTGAAGAACAGCTAACAAGTTTACAGTTCTTGCCAAGTGCTGAGAACCGAACCCTTCATGTAGATTAACTCAGTTAATCACAACTCTGTAGATCCTCTTATTATGGGAATTTTACAGAAGGAGAAAACTGAGTATTGGGTGAGACATTAAAGTAAATTTCAGTACAGAGCACAGCTAGGAAGGGATAGAGTGAGAAGTCACACTCAGCATGCTGATTCCAAGGCTCATGCTTCTACTCTATACCTACACCAAACAGTGAGACCATCCCCTACCTTGTCCTGGAATCTACACTTATCCTCACTACTGTGGCCCAACTAAGGACCCAGACTACACTATTAAAGATTCAGCCCAAAACACAGCTTTTCATGGGTCCTTTAAACTATCAGTGATCTTGCAATGGCCCGCAATCCTTAATTACAGCAGAATGTCTGCAGATGGGGAATGGTGAGGTCTCTTCTGCTTCAAAAGACCCATCATTGCAGAGGAAAAAATATTATGCTAATGCTAAATGGCAACCAGGAGATAGGTTAAACTATCTTCTTATCTTAGTTCCTCACCCTGCATTTGCAGAAGAACTTCCATGGTTCTCAGTTCAGTACTCTGTAAGTCAGATAATTATTTGAAACCCTCTGCAGTCCCAAAGCTATCTCTGCACAAAGATTTAATGCCTGAGTTCCATAGTGAGATTTCTGATTACTCAGACTTCATTATCTTTATGAAACAAGCAACAATCCATTTACTGGTGTACAGGAAAGTTTTATCATAAACTGTTAAGTCTAAACTACCATTGTCAAAACAAATGGATAAAGTATATTGTGTGATTTACTTTTCTTGATTTTTTTCTGTCTGTTTGCCAACCCATTCATCTACAAAATTTGGTAATTCACAATGGGGCTCTCTGTCATTAGTCTGAATTAGTAAGTTTCTACTACATTTTAGAAATCAAATTGAAGTCCTCAGGAGGTTGAAATGCTTGAAATTATCTAAATGATTTTCATTACCAGACCTCAGATTTTATTAAACATGTTATTACTTTTCAGAAATAATGAATTATAATATAATAATTAATAATCAAACATCGAGGAGTACTGTATTTCCTACTACAGAGTGAAATGGTGATGGTCTGCAGCATGGCAGTGGAGTCCAGTCTCAGGTTTCCGTAGTCTGAACTTGATGGAGAATTTGGGCTGAGTTAATTCCCCGGCAAGCACCCTACTGTCTCCCTCATCCTGCTGATGTCCTGGCACTTTGTGTCTATTGGGTCTCAGCACAGGCTCTCAACCATGAAATAGAAATTTCAACAATGTTCATAGCATTTTATGCTAAGAAACTGCCACTGTTCCCTTTAAAATGCCCTCCTGACCATTCCAGAAGACATGAAGAAGCTTATATAAGAATTCATGTCGCCCTGGCCAGTTTGGCTCAGTGGATAGAGCATTGGCCTGAAGACTGAAGGGTCCCAGGTTCGATTCCGGTCAGGGGCATGTACCTTGGTTGCGGGCACATACCCAGTAGGGAGTGTGCAGGAGGCAGCTGATCAATGTTTCTCTCTCATCGATGTTTCTAACTCTCTATCCCTCTCCCTTCCTCTCTGTAAAAAATCAATAAAATATATGGGAAAAAAAAAGGAATTCATGTCTTTATTCTTCCCTCTTATCCGTCCAGCCCTACTTCCCTTCCAGATTCTTCCATGAGTGAACATAAAGTTACAGAATAAACTGTGACGCTCTCTAACTGTGCGGATATGTGCAACCCATTTTCTTCTCCTTTCTCCTCTTGCTCCGCATCTCTAAAGGAAACTCCTCCATATCAATGGTGTAACTCTCCAAAGCATTTGTGTTCCTGCTACAAAATGAAAGGCTATATTTGAACTTCAAGGTGGGGGTAGGTGCAGTAATGGTAGTGCAAGGTAAAAAACATATACACAAAAATCTAACATGGAGCCTCAAACTTCTTGCTTACTCACTTAGCACTTTGGAGGTTAGAAAAAGACTATGAGTTTGGCTCAGATCTTTCCTGCAAAGCACCTTGGACTATGTTTCGCTCCCCTGCTGAAATCTTTTAACTGTTTTAATTGTTTAATTTGTCAATTATTCTAGGTGTTGTCTCTTCCATTCCTCCTGTCCCCCATTGGTATTTTGGCCTCATCGGGTTTCATACTCTCACTCTTCCTCCAGAAAGCCAAGCCTGGGCTGGGGTCCCTTCTCAGTGCACATCTCCCAGTGGTACTTGATGAGTCATAGTGCTTTGATGGTATCCTCCATGTGGGCCATACACTCTGAGGGCAGGAACCATATTTGATTGCTCGTCTTTATCCTTAGTACCTAACATAATACTCATCAAATTTTTGTTTCATGAAAGTGGGTAAACGAATAGATGGATGACAGTGATGCAGGGAAAGTTTGAATGATTTCCTCTCTCTGTTCATACCACTACCCCTGGTCCAGATAGCCCTGCAGCCCTTCTCATCCTGCTGGAGCCTTCCATCAATGTCCTTCACTTATAGTATCTTAACTCAGAGTGTTTTCTATGAAGTGAAGCCTCCAGCCTTCAGAACACTCAAGGATGGGAAGGGAAAGCATGTGCAGAAATAGAAAGAATCTATCCAATAGGAGACTATTGTAAAATTCATGGGACCCTCTGTAAAATGGGGAGCAGGACTCCAGGTTTTTCAAAGAGCCAGGTGTCAGAATCAAATACTAAAAATGATATTGGTTGCAGGGGTGGGGGTGTAAAGTAAGGGGAACTAGCCCATGGAATTATGGAATCAAGTGAATTTAGTGACACTGACTATAGATATAAAAAAATTGACCAAATTAGAAAATATGTATTAAAAATATGTATTAAAAACTTTAGTGACACTGACTATAGATATAAAAAATTGACCAAATTAGAAAATACGTATTAAAAACAAATTAGAAAATATGTATTAATTATAACACAAATTGAATTAATTTGCATAAATTGCTTACAAATTTTGCCTAAACATGATGCTGTAAAATAATAATTTTATTTTACAAAATATACAAGTCAATGTTTACCCTTGTGGTCAGCCTTTTATTAGTGGAATGACAAACCCAACACATACATTTTTTTTTTCTTCTTCAATTATCTGTGAATTTAGCTTGGTCAACTCTCACAACTTTAAAAATCTATGGAGAACTCTATCTATGCATATGTTGAATTTTGCACCATTACATGTTTTAAATAATGAAATTAGCTTTATCTAAATGGTTTGTCCATTTGGGAATAAAGTGGTAGCAACTGACAAGCCTTTTTCATCAGGACCTACCTTTAACTTGTCTAAATTTAATTCAACCAAAATAAATTAGAACTTATAATGTAACCAATTTTATAAATGACAAAGAGAGAACTTTTGCCAAATCTCCTACCCCAGCTAGATCTTTTAGGAAAAGCAAGCCCCAAATTAGCTAGGGCTAATCACATAACCAACCCATCATCAACATCAACTCACCACCCTCATACTAGACTCACATCATTTAGAGCACACTGCCGGAGTCCATTCATTGTCTTCACTAGCTGAGTTTAGACAGAGACCCCCCCCAAAAGCTAGTAGCCATTGAAAGTCCTAGCAAAGGTCAGGGCTTCCCACCACCCAGTTAATCTAGGAACCACTCAGTTAATTTAGGTAATAATAGTTGAAGCATCCCCACCTTAGTTCCCTTAATTCCTTAGATAGTTATGTAGATCCCTGTTGATTATTGTTAATCAGTTACTCTGCCTACACT
>NW_005369365.1:545695-579335 GCF_000412655.1 Myotis brandtii | reverse complement strand
TCTTTTTCTCTCATTTGCTGTGCGGCTCCTCTTTCAGGTACCGAACCCTACTCCACGCAGAACGTGGAGGAAGTGTTACTCGACAGCACACTCCCTTTTTCAGCTTGTACCTTTACAGTAATAAAAGTCCTGGGCATCAGTTTGGTATGGAAGGAAGGTACCTGAATTATAAGTACTATTTAACAGGATATCAACCAAATACAACCAAACTTTTAGTCATTCCTGATAATGGGAATCAAGTGAGCACATGTATTAAAATTCTCAAGTAGTTCATAATCCTTCCTTGAGTACAGTGGGGCCTTGACTTACGAGTTTAATTTGTTCTGAGACCGAGCTCGTTAAGGAGTTCGTTAACTCAAATTACTCTGTCAACTCAATGCAAAAAATCGGCCGAGAGACAGCTGGTATCTCAAAAAACTCGTTAGTTGGGACACTCGTAAGTCAAGGCCCCACTGTATATTTCTGTTGAGCATGAATGAATCTTAAAGATATCCACCTAGATTAGTGGTCGGCAAACTCATTAGTCAACAGAGCCAAATATCAACAGTACTTCTTCAAAATAGACTTGCCCAGGCCGAAAACCAACTTCTGTGCATGGGCCACGAAGTGTCAATCCCACTGTATGTGCGCCCGCACGTGGTATTTTGTGGAAGAGCCACACTCAAGGGGCCAAAGAACAGCATGTATCTCGTGAGCCACAGTTTGCCGACCACGGACCTAGATGATTCTCTCAGATTAGGTATTAGGAAATGAAGATCCAAATAACTCAAGTGAATTGTCAAAGCTCACAGAAGCAGATAGTGGCAGTCAAGAATAATACTCAAATCTCCAGATACATAGTCCAGTGACCTTTCACTGCCTAGATTTTACAATGTTAAACTTTACAGTTTCACCAAAACTTTAGGCAGAGAGATTTGCCAGCCACATAAAGATTTCCTCAGTCTTCTACTGATTTGAATGAAAGAATTATTGATAAAGCAGATGAAAATATCAAAGAGAAAACTCAAAATTTTACAAGTAAGAGAGCAACTAGTTCATCAAGACTGACCTGCAAGTCAGATTTTAATCTTCCAAAAACATGCCAGTTTTACAATAAAGTTTAATCCTGGAATCCAAACTAAAATCATGAGTTCTGACTTTTGGGTTGATTGACTCTTCTCCCATATATCAATTTTGGTTAAATATTCAAAATCATTGAAAATGCTGGCTGTTTGATTATAATGCTCTGGTTGAAATATAAATAATAACTCTGCTTTAGGGCATAATTACAGAAGCCAGACTCTATAATCAGTGCACAATTTGATCTAGAAATCCTCCAATGAAGTATGTATCCTCTGTCTAGATGTTTTATTTAATGTCAGCAAAATCCTAGACATCTGATTTAAGTAGGGTCTTTTGATTATGTCACATAGGGTGAAAATAAATTTCTTTCTTTTATTTAAGGTAGGAAAAATTGTTCAACGAAATGAGGTTAATGTTGGATAATGTAAAATGATAGTTGTCATTAAATACTTGGATGGTGAGAATGTTAGATGAATTTCTTGTTAATGTAGAGGCAAAAATAGTTTAAAAGATGGCTGAAATACAGGGAGATAAATTTTTGGTTCATGTGGAAAACACAATCCCTCCTTCTAAGAACTGATCAACAACATAAATGACCAGCCATAAGAATCTGTGAGCAACTAGCCACTGCAGAAGCAGAAGCAGAAGCAGCAGAAGCAGAAGCAGAAGCAGAAGCAGAAGCAGCAGAAGCAGAAGCAGAAGCAGAAGCAGAAGCAGAAGCAGAAGCAGAAGCAGAAGCAGAAGCATACTGGATGACCACCTGTCAAGATGGTGTAAATGGGATTCCTGCATTGGGTGGTTGGATTGAGCAAAATGATCTCCTTTTCACTTATTTCCTTTTAATAGTAGGCATTATACAATTCAGCTTTCATCCATTGATTTTAGTAAGGTTTGGAGTATTAGTTTAATCAACCATTACTAAGTAGCTAAATTTGTACTTTGCTAGACATTGTACAGAGAGAGCTTCAGGGACATGGACTTAATCCTTGCAAACTTAGATATATGTACACAAACATTGAGATAGGTCTGAGTTCACATTCTATGCTTTTGGGATCATCTAAGGAAAGGAAATCATGAAAACTTTGAGGGTTTGAAGCAGGGAGCAAAATCAAATGCCATAGAAAAAGAAATATCGTTGTATTGTTTAATAAAATTTTCCTGTTGCACAATATCTCATAACACTGGCTTGGTCCACAAGCCAAGAAACACAGGATCATATTTAGATACTATAATGGACATACGTTATAAATAAACTAGTGACCCGGTGCATGAAATTCATGCACAGGGGGAGGGTTCCCTCAGCCCAGCCTGCACCCTCTCCAATCGAAATATGAGACCACTGGCTTCTAACTGCTCACCTGCTTGCCTGCCTGATCACTCCTAACTGCCTCTGCCTGCCTGCCTGATTGCCCCTAACCTCTCTGCCTGCCTGCCTGATCACCCCTAAGAGCCCTCCCCTGCCGGCCTGATCTCACCCCCAACTGCCCTCCCCTGCCCGCCTGGCTGCCCCCAACTGCCCTCCTCGGCTGGCCTGATCTCACCCCCAATGGCCCTCTCTGCCTCAGTCCCCACCACCATGGCTTTGTCCAGAAGGAAGTCGGACATCTGGAAGATGGCCAGTCAACCCGGTCTAATTAGCATATTACCCTTTTATTAGTATACGTAGATATAGGATATTGCTTAAATGGGGGGAAAGCCTTTTTCAGCAGGAGGAGATACTCTTGGCAGACAAAAATACATAATCCTTATATCTGGACTCATAGCCAGCCATATGCACTGTACTGCCACACCGGTCATTAAAAAAATTGAACCACCCTCTTACACCTTACACCAAACAGCTGTTGCCCTTAAAATCCCTCCTTAGCCACCACAGTAGGCTCTGCCTTCCCCATTCACCCAGATTAGGTTCTGATTGGTTGGTTTCTATGCCAGTCAGTGTCAAAAGCTCTGCCTCCTAGGCAGCCATTGGCTCCTTCCACTTCACCCAGATTTGGTTCTGATTGGTTGGTTTCTATGCCAGTCAGCATCAAAAGTTCCGCCTCCTAGGCAGCCATTGGCTCCTGGCACTTTTCACCCAGATTTGGTTCTGATCGGTTGGTTTCTATGCCAGTCAGAGTCTCTGGGCCTATCTCCGGGCCTGATCAGAAAGGTGGGGCTGATCAGCAGCCCCTGCAGAGGCCTGGAGAGAAACAGAGGTGTGGCTGCTGACAAACCCCAGAGAGAAAGAGAGAGGCAACGGCTGGTCAACAACTGCATGGAGGCTGCAGATCAGACCCTGCCTCTCTCTTTGGGCCTCTCTCCAGGCCTGATCCGCAGCTCCCTCGGCAGTCAGTACTGAGTCGCCTCAGCAACCCAACATTGACTGCAGGACTGACTTCCGGTTGGTCGAGCCTTCAGTTGTTATGGACCCTGGGTTTTTATATATTAGGATACACAGGTAAAATCTCATAGGTAGAACAAACTCCAGAATCCCATCATCTTTCTTTATAGATGAGGAAATTAAGACTCAAGAAGGTGAATGACTTCCCTACCATCTCATGGGATTATTATGGTGCTGAGGGACTGAGTCCTGTTTCTAGCCAAACTAATTTATGTAAAGGCTAATGTCCTGAGACATAAGACAATGGCATTAAATGGTTCTGAAGAAAGAAAAGCAAACAAATGACTTGGCATGCATAAAATACCTCCAAATTAAAACATAACAAAAATCATGTCAGTGCACAAAGCTAAGAAAGAAGAAAATGTTATAGAGCTTCATGATAAGAAAACTCGTTGACTCAAGAAAGAAGAGGAAATCATAGGAAAGAAGTTATAGATTATTTCATTTTAGAGCTATTTCTCTTGTTTTTCTCTTTTTGTTAACTCTTTGTGAGATCATTCCTTGGAATCTTATATAAATGGAATTATTGAGACAAGAATTAAATCTAACACACAGGATTGAAATAAGATCCTGAGAGTGGTTAAAATGATATTTAGGTTAAGAAATAATAATTCTGTTAGCATATCGGTATTCACCTTGAACCTTACACACACACACACACACACACACACACACACACGTGCTAAATTTTTATCTAAAAATGAAGTCATCATTACATAAGCTCCATAAAGGCAAAGGTTATTCCTGTCCTGTGGTCTTTAAACTGCCTTCCCTGCAAGGTGTTATATATATAATATATGTTTAATAAATACTCATATATGAAAAGGATGGTGATGATAATAACCTTTGCCAAATGCCAATTACAGGACATCCAGTCAGAGCTTCATGGATCAATACATCAGCAGAAAGAAAGCAGCAAATGGAATTAAAATAATGTATCTGTTTGTTCATTGTTAATGGCTGCTATGAATTTGAATTAGGCCAGTAATTGCTTCCCTGATATGAGAGCAAAATGCCAAGGTAAAGACTGTAATTAAAATTCAGAAAGAATGTAGGCCCAGAGTATGGGGACGCCTTAGAAAAGAAATATCATTTCCTCTGTCCCTTTTCCAAATCTTTTCCTAATTTCTTAGAATTCTTTGCTCTCAAAATTCTTTATTTAATTTTTTATTTCCTCCCATTACTTTATCTATTTATCAGCTATTATCCCCAATTATGAAGCCAGTGAAATTCCTGTGTTTAAAGAATGCTACTTCTTTTCTGAGAAAAGTTAGGAAATAGGAAGTGTTAAAAAATTCAACTAAGTAAATTTGAAGTTCTAATTGCTTTATTCAGTGATTCATGAGTCAGGCTGCATTCTAGCTAACAAATATAAAGGTGCTCCCAAGAGCTGTAGAAAAGCAAAGGCTTTTATAAAGGCAGAGAAGGAGAGGGACAAGGACGTTTTCTACCAAAAAGCACAAAAAGTACATTGTTTCAGGCTTAGGTCACTTTCCTATAGGGGGTAGGAGTCAGTCAGGCACTTTACCTCACTTTTGTGAATCAGGTGACTCCAAATTGACTGGTTAAAGGTTACATTACTGGGAAAGTCTGGAACTGAAATTAGGTATTAAGCTTTGGTTTGCTGATATGAGGCTTAGCACCAGCAACTCCAGGTTGGGCCTATTACTTCTCTTCCAACTGCCCCACCAGCAATAAAAGGAGTCCTGATGAGTAGAGTGTGGAAAGACCTCTGAGATACTCAATTTTTAAAATAAGACTTACTATGCCAGCTCCTCTGAATCCAAGGGGAGACAAGTTGCCTTTTGTCATATCTGATCACTGCTAAACAGGGAAGGCAAGAATATGGCTGACCATTTTATGTCCAAAGGAAACCAACTGAGGCAGCTGCATCCATCAAGAAATAAATAATAGTAATTATAAAAAATTTTGAAATCAAACACTCAGATTTTTCTGATTCCAATTAGTTGAACTCAATCTGTGACATCTTACTGCTTTTACTAGCTTGAAATATAATTGGTTGATATATCTTAGAACTTCCTCAATTTCCTCTCCAAATCACAGGATTCTACAAGGAAAATAAGTGTCCTCAAAGGAAGCTGATGACTTGGGGTTTGGTGAATAATGCTAAGAGTATTTGCTTTGTTCATTGCTTCCCTCATGACTGCTAGCTCTGTGCTGGATTCTACCACCCTGTAATAATGTTTTGACTGGGGACTCCACAATGTAGTCATGAAAACTCACAGAGCCCAACCTGCCCCTTTGCAAGGACTCAAACCCTTATAGCACTAAAAGAATGCTTTAAATAGCAAATGGAAAACAGTCTTCCACTCCAAGGTATGGGGCACAGGAACAGTACATTTGAAACAGAATAGTGGCCTTAACTGGTTTGGCTCAGTGGATAGAGCGTCAGCCTGCAGACTCAAGGGTTCCAGGTTCGATTCCAGTCAAGGGCATGTACCTTGGTTATGGGCACATACCCAGTAGGGAGTGTGCAGGAGGCAGCTGAATCGATGTTTCTCTCTCATCGATGTTTCTAACTCTCTATCCCTCTCCCTTCCTCTCTAAAAAATCAGTAAAATATATTTTTTTTAAAAAAGAGAAACAGAATCGTGGCTGGACAAATGCATTTCTCAAAGTAAAATCTTCAGGCAGGTTGTGGTTGTTACAATAATAAAGTGTAGTATAGAAATATATTTGAAAAAGTCTTCATTGTCTAGGGATAATTAATGTCCGAGGCAAAAATTTTCTAAGACTATGATTTTATATTTAATTATAAATAACTAGAGGCCAGGTGCATGAATTCGTGCATGGGTGGGGTCCCAAAGGTGTGTGTGTGGGGGGGGGGCGGGAGGAGGAACTGGGATGAGCTTGCCTACCCGGATCCGGATCTGTCCCACTGAAGTTCTTGCTGGTTGTCGGGAGCCACCTGGTGGCTGCTTTTATATCCTTTCTTCCTTGCGGAGCATCTAAGGAGGGGAAGCGATGTGGTGCCTGAGGCCAACTTCCAGAAGGGCGGTGCTGTAGGGATCATGCCCATGGCACTGGCCCATTGGTGCCTGACCCATTTTTTGGAGATTGGCCTGCAGGCCTACTGAGGGAGTGAGTGGCTACCTCCGGGCTGGTGGCCACCAGGTCGGATCTGTCAGCGGAGCAGCGCTCCCACTGTGGGAGTGCACTGACCACCAGGGTGCAGCTTCTGCATTGAGCGTCTGCCCTCTGGTGGTCAGTGCGTGTCACTGCGACCGGTCTACCAGTCCTAACGGTCACTTAGGCTTTTATATAGAGAGATTACAAGGACACAGGAAGCACAGTTTTATCGGAGAGCATCATATATTTAGAAGCATGTATTAAGCATATGCTGCATGTATAGCACTTTCTTATATGTATAACCGAGTCCAACAGAAGTATGTTTCTGATCTTGTATATGATTAAGGAAAGAACTGTTTGGTTGAAAATCAATTGCATTGGATACTTACTACCTGGTGAGCTTTAAATCTGAATTTGATTATAGGTATTTTTGTGTGTGTGTTTCTTTTTAGAATGACTTTAAAATGTCAAATTTTATCTCAGGAGCAGAAGGGTTTTTTTTGTTTGTTTATTTGTTTGTTTTAATTTATCTTTATTGTTCAAAATATTACAGATGTCCTTTTTTTTTTCCATTGACCTCCCTCTCCTCCCCATTACCAATCCTCCCCAGCCTTCACCCCACTATTGTCCGTGTCCGTGGGTTATGCATATTTGCATATAAGTTCTTTGATTGATCTATTTGCTCCCCTCTCTACCTCCTTCCCTCTGAAGATCACCAGTCTGTTGCATGCTTCTTTGACTCTAGATCTATTTTGTTTTTATTAGCAATATCAGTGACACAAAAACTTCACAATAAATGCTAAAGTGCATTAATGGAATCGATAGTAAGCTATTGGCACTTCTGTGTACTTCCCATGGAACAGCTTTCCCATTTTCATTTTACAAATGTGAAACCAATAGCATAAATTTGAGGCATTGGTATTGTTAGGTTCAGGTATTACAGTCGAGAAAATGAGCTAACAGGATGGTACTCTCCATCCATTTTAAAATTAAGACTAATGCTGAAAATTAAGTATGATTTTTAGTTTTCTTTATGTCAGAGTTTTCAACCTTGACATTATTGGCATTTGGCGTCAGGTAATTCTTTTCTGTGGGGCACTGTCCTGTGGGTTGTAGGAGAGTTAGCGGTATCCTGACCTCTACCCTCAAAATGCCACAACAGTCCCTCCAAGTGACAACCAAAACTGCCTCTGTCTCCAGACACGGCCAACTATCCTCTGAAAGCACCATTCCTTCCCCATTAAGAACCTCTGCTGTATTTTGATGTCTAATTGTATAAGTAGCTATTGCCCATAAGAGAAAATATTGAATTCAATACATCATGTTTGCTGTAAGTTAACCAAGAAATCTCATAGACAGGGAGCTATGACTTTATGGAATTTATACTGTTATTGACTCACAGGCTTCTTTTCCTAAGAAAAGGATGAAAGGCATTGTGTGTGCTCGTGCCAGGGTTGCCTCTCTGAGTCACAGTGGATGCCAGGTCCAGCCCTAACCTCCCCTGAGCAGAGACAACCCGGAGCAGTTGCTCTAATCTGCACACCTGGGGGCTACTTATAATGACTAACCATTTTACCATGAAAATAAAGGGGAAAGTGAGTGTCTTTAGTCTACAGCCAGTTTTCCTGATGGGAGGATGCCAACCTGTTTACCTCTGGATTTCCAAGGAAGTGAATGTATAGGTGTACTGAGTTTAAGCAGTCCTCAACTTTTCAAGGCCTTCATTTTCCTGTTTATAAAACGTTTGGTGGCCCTAAATTCTCTGACTTTTCTCATTTTAAAAGATTTTAGCATGTCTTTATAGTTTAGCAAGTTCCCTGGAGATTGGTAAGATATAACTACAAAGAACTGGACTCTAGCAGGACAGGGAAAGTGCAATGCTTTTGGTTGGCGGGTCTGCTGGTACTCAGGCTTACATTATAGATCAACCCCTAGATAATCCATTAGATAAGATTTGCATTCTCACAAGATACAAGAATTTTTGAAGTGAACAGTTCTTACTTAACATTTCAGCACTTGTCGTGATTGAGGGAGTATACTCTTCTCTAATCATTTCATTCTCTTGACTTCTATGATCTACATTTGCCTGGTTTTCCTACTATACCACAGGCCCTTTTCTCCTAAGCTCCTTGACTGGTTCCTTCTTTCTACAAAACCTATAAATATTTCAGGGTTTGCAGGACTCTGCCCTCAGGCCTCCTCTCCTTATGTCCACTCCTCCTGTGTGATCTCATCCAGTCCCATGGCTTCAAATTCAACCCATATATCAGTGATTTACTTCCGCAGCCTAGACCACTCACTGAGGTCTGTCCTCTTTTATCCAACTCCTACATGGCATCTTCATCTAAATAACTAGTGGGCATCTCCAACATAACAAGCTCAAGGTGCAACAGTTAATTTTTCGTATTCACTTCTATCTTCTAGTCCACTCACACTCCAGTGTTCTCAAAAATCTACAAGTCCTTTTTTTTTTTTGCTTCACACTCATATGGAGCTCTCCAAAATATATTCCTAACTCAACCACTGCTAGCCTTGTACACTCTTATACCCCAGTGCAAACCTCGGGCACTGCTCCTCTGGGTCAAGGCTATAGTCTTTGAAACTATTGCTCTGTCCACAGAGTATTTCTAAAGCTTTAAATCCTTTGTGCTTCCCATTATACTTGGAATTAAATCCAACCCTTACTATAATCTGCAAAGCCTCCAAAACCTGGCCCTCACCTCTCCCATCTCTCCCTCCCCCTCACTTACAACACAGTTGTCACACTGACCTTGCTTCTGGCATACACACAACACATCTGGTTTTGATCACAAGGTCTTTTTGCCTGCTGTTCCCCATGTTTGTGACACTCATTTCCCAAATCCTTGTAAGGTGCACTCTTCTCATCATTAAAGTCTCAACTGCAGTGGGCCTTCCTCAAAAGGCCTTTCCACCTGTTAAAGCAGCTCCCACCTCCATCCAAGCGGAACATTCACCTCTTTTATCTTATTCATAGTATGTATTCTTGAAATTATCTTTTTATTTGGTCCCATGTCTATTGTCCACTCTCATGTAGAATACATGCCCCTTGCTGACAGTGATTATATTTTTTCAATGCTATATACCTGTAGCCTATAACAGTGCCTGGCACATAGAAAGGTTAAATTAACACTTGTGGGATGACTATCTAGAAAGTTAAATGCTGTCTAATAAGCCAACTGCTTGTCTCTATCACATGACTACCTACCTACCGCCAGACTACACTTGTCCATTTTGAGACCTGAAGATAATCCTGAATTGCCCTTCAGTCATTTTAAGACCCATATATTAACTAATCAGGTAAACTCCTGTTTTCAGATAGCTTGCTTCAAATGCTGGTGTGTCATGCAATCCTGCTTTCATAATTTTGCTTACTTCTAAGACCCAGTGATACTGGTCTTATGCAATTTGATCAAGGATGAGTAATTGTGAATTAATCGAACTAGCACCAAAAGAAAATATGGGTATAGATACTCTGAGAGCAAAGAGATCAACCAAAGACTACTTTCAGACAATGTTTAGATGGTGATTAAAAATGTAAACCCTCCCCCCAACATCAAATATTTTTGGTCCACTAGAAAATATGAAATTTCCTTTAAGAGCAGCCTTTAAATTGAAGCTCATTTTTTACATTTATATCGATGTCATTATGCTTCTAGTTATTTCATTATTAACAACGTCATCAGCATTATTGTTGTTAAAAGAAATTTTGAACTGGGAAAACAAAAGAAAGCATGTTGCAGAATTGCCAATATTGACCTGAAATATAAAAATAAGATGGTAGCTAAATTATAACTAAGCAAAGACTAGCCATCAGAATTAGGATGCCCTGTTGGTTAGGCATGTTCAATTTCAAGAAGAAAAGAAAGTGTGAACTAGGAGGGAAAAATCACATAATCTTCCTTGCATCTTTCCACAGTTTGGGAAGTAAATGAAATTCACACCAATTGAGATCAAGGATGCCTGTAGGCTGACACAATAAAGGAAGGTTTTATATGCCCATATGACACATTGACAGAATTACAATCATTTCAGTACTAGAAGGAAAGGGAATTTTTGATGAGTTCCTTACAAGGAATATCTTTTAACCATAGGGAAAATAACTTCTCAAAAATATGAAAGTGGGCATGTTAAAATGCTTTCCTTTTTATTCACATGCTTATATTTTAATTGGCAAATAATTATGTTAGCTTAGATCTACAATGCGCTCTTCCTCTTTTATCCCCATACCATATAAACAAAGACATTTTAAAAGTCACAGATTCAAAAAAGTCCAACTTATTGAAAATAGTTTATATTACTATCAGAGGAACAAATTTTTCTCTACTGTCAAGGTTCATCTGGCTGGTCTAATACTCAAATAGACATGAGACAGATTAGTAAAAGAAAATAACCAAATTTAGTGTATACATATGTATGGGAACCCTGCATACATGAAAGAATCAAAGACCCCACATGCAGGAGAGGTTCAGAGATAGAAAAGGGGATGGAGGTATATAAGACATCTGAGCTAGAGATGAGGTAATGCACTTTGAGGGCTTCAAAGGGTCACTGCAGGATGAGAAGAGCAAAGGTATTATAAATGCCTAAGCAACTGTTATGACCGAACGACTGGAACAACCAGTTGCTATGATGCACACTGACCATCAGGGGGCAGATGCATAATGCAAGAGCTGCCCCCTGGTACGCAGTGCGCTCCCACAGCCAACCTCCTGTGGCCCCTCTTCCCTGCCGGCCGCCCCTCCCCCTCCTGATAAGCTCCAATTGGGGGGCCAGCTGGCCAACCTCCCGTGGTCCCTCCCTGTGGATGGCCAGCCCCCTCCCTCCTGATAGGCCAGGCTGAGGGACCCCCCACCTATGCACAAATTCATGCACCAGGACTCTAGTTTAGTAAATAAAAGTTTGCCCTGCCATACAAGTGGGTTGGAAAAGTTATTTCTGGTAATCTTCTATGGGCAAGGCCTCTAATTCAAATTCTTTTAGGCAGTTAAGGGTGGGAGCACAGAAGTTTCTCCTGAGTATGGGTTTAAATTTGTGTTTAGCTCAAACCAGTCTGCATACTGCAGAGGCACAAGTTGGAGTAACTTGTTCTGAAATCCCCACATTACAAAAGGGTTTTATTCCTTCCATGTAAAAGATTCATCTCTGGATGACTTGTAAGGAGCTCTCCTGTGTTTTTAAGTGTTCAGTTGGAGATTATGACTGAACCTAGATGACAGGAGGAAATTTAAAGTTCACATTCTAGAAGGCATAACCAATTGAAGAGCTCTCAGAAATAAAAATAAAGCACCTCCAAAATCATTAAACATGTCAATGAGAAAGTAAGTTAACATTTTAAAAACTTCATAGATCATTTTTTAAAATGTTATAAAAAAGGGACATTGGTAGTTCATCAAAAACCAGGAAGCAGAGAAAATAGACCCTCTGCTTTCTCAGAAACTGGTAACAAAAAAACCATATTTTTTCATACTATGTCCATAGAATTTTCAACACTCCAGCCTCCAATACATAAGCCAGACAATCAAATTGCATATCTATAATAATAAAATGGTAATATGCTAATTAGACCAGACATCATTCCAGACATCCTTCTGGATGAAGCCGGAACAGGAGGGAAACCCAGGTCCCAGGTGCCAGAGGGAAGCAGGTGCCGGCAGCCAGAGGAAGGAAGGCCTACTCTTGCACAAATTCCATGCATCAGGACTCTAGTATGAAATAAGTTTTCACATATCAAAACTCTTTGGCTCAGTGTTCAGTAATCTCCTTTTACTATTTTAAAATTTATCTTTGACCCCCTCAACTCCACATGTGCCCCCTCCCCCAAGACTAAACGTTATTATTGGCCAGAGATTACTTTTTACTGTTTTATTAAAGCATATTTTTCAATATTTACCATTAACTACCTTTATAATTAAAAGTTCAAAATCCTAGTTACCTTTATTAATTTGTCTCATAAAATTGTGGGTTCAGATAGTTGGTTTAAATCACTATAGCACTGTTCTATGAAACCAAACATACCTGGCACATTTGTCAAAAACTCTGATAGAAGAGCTGGTGACCAGGATTGAATTTGACTCCCATTACATAACCATCATTTCCTCAGCAATAAAATAACTCATCTATCAGTTTGCCTGATAGAGTTACTATAATAATCAGGTGGACTGAGCTATCTAGAAACTCTCTTAGAAGCATAAATAGCTATACATAAAGCTAGGAGAAATAGTGATTTCTAACACTGATATTGGATTTACATTTATAAGCAACAGATGATTAGAAAGTTCTTCCATGGAGTCCATGAAAGATTGATCTTCCTCATTTGTGGTGATGGCTCACTATCTCTGCCACGTGACTTGTTCTTTTGAAACCAGCTACAGTTAATATAGTCCAAATATGATTTGCTCTGTATCTTAAAAACAAAATTCATTCTTCATTAGTTAGAAAAATTCTATTTGAACATCATGAGAAACCATGTGGAAGGAAATAAGAAGGTATTTAGCTGATTTTCCTCGCTGGCCCGTGGATCTGAGCATGGATAGAAATTCTATTACTACTAGCACCTAAGAGCAATTTTGATCAATTATATTTTTCTATTAGTATTCAAAAGATGCAGATCAGAATTCATGAAAGTTTTATAATATGTGCACTTTCTGTTTTGAAAACCTATTGACAGCAATTATTTAAAAAACAATTCCTTCAAGGTTTTGCTTTTTTCATTGAGACAGGTCAAGTTCTCTTCCCTGTTTTTATTTTAAGCCCAGGTGGTCACCATACTGAATGTCACAGATCAAAGCGGTCCATTCCAACTAAAACACTAGCAAAGAGGATCTATTGTTGGAACTTTCCTCGTTCCTGCAGTATTTGGTTTTTTGTTTGTTTTTTGCTTTTATTACCATGCCCAAAGTTCATACCTAAATCTCATGACCCAAATGCTTTAATGATGCTTGCCATAACTAATCAATATCAGTGAGATGGTTCCATAATTTGATAAAGCAGAGAAAGCCTGAATGTCTGTAATCAGGATAAACCATGGGGGCATGTGAATCAGTTTTTATCAGAGACTCAGTGGGACCATAATGTATTCTTTCAATCTGTACAAAGGTGGTAGCAGGAAGCTATTTTATAGATTTCTTGGTAATCTGAGCTGATGTTATACTTGTTACAGGACTTTTCCAATAAAATAAAAACACAGCAGGATAAAAAAGATACAATTGGTGATTTTATAACAGTCAATAAAAGCATGACTCTATAGTAATGGGAAATTTGTTCATGAATCGTGAAGTATCAGTGCTCAGTTGGTGTGGTAATAAAATAATTTGTGTCCTACCACTGGAACTTTTTTTACTGTGCTAGCATGTACCTTTAATTTACTGTGGTTTTTTTTTTCTTCCCTTTGAGAGAGGAGTCACCAAAGGCAATGAAACTTATTAAGAAAATAATGTATCTTAGTCAAACACAGACACCTAATCAAAACAGCCTCTTAAATGGCTTTTTAAACTACTTTATAAGCCATTACTTTTATTCATGAAAGAAAATTTCAGCCCATTATGTGAAAAATAAATTTATATTTAGTTCTTTCATGTAAATGAGAATGAACCATTTTATGTATAAAAGAGTTAACCTCGTGCCTCCCAAATTAAGAGCTTTCATTACCTTTTAAGTCACATGTTAAATGCCAAAAGAATGAATCACCATTTTATGTGAGCATTTAAATGAAAGCAAGAAAAAGCAAAGACAAAGGAACCAGGGTCATTTGGGGGAAGAGGGCAGAAATAATATGATATTCTATTTGAACCATCAAAGTATGTTCTATCCAAAAGGTTTATTCCCAACCCTTTCCAAAGGGAATGCTATTATGCAGGTTTCTGTGAGTGTCTTTGCGGATATTAATTTGCTAGAAAAACTTGCTTCTCCCTGACCTGACCCCAGGGTTCCCAATTATTACAAATAATTAAAATAATGGAAGAATCCGGTTTCCTAGTGAGGCTATACTGTCAAATTTATAAATTGTGATTATTCTCCCTCAGTGATCAGATGCATTTATTTAAATTGTGACTTTATATTTGCTATTAAAGACAGGGAGAGAAGATAATTTTTAAAAAATATATTTTATTGATTTTTTACAGAGAGGAAGGGAGAGAGATAGAGAGTTAGAAACATCGATGAGAGAGAAACATCTATCAGCTGCCTCCTACACATCTCCTACTGGGGATGTGTCCACAACCCAAGTACATGCCCTTGACCAGAATCGAACCTAGGACCTTTCAGTCTGCAGGCCGACGCTCTATCCACTGAGCCAAACCGGTTTCGGCAAGAGAGAAGATAATTTTTAACTCTAGAATATGGGAAATAAAATCTGGAAGGGAGCAGAAGCCTCTTATAAATGCTTTCTTGCCTGAAAACCAATCCAATTTTCTTTTAATTTCTAAGGTTTTAAATAAACAAATCTGAGAGCCGCATTTGAAAAGATGGGTGCTATCTTGTTCTTAACAGGAACCAAGAGAACACTAGCAAATTTGAATTAAAGACACCTTTATTCTGTCTACTCTTTTGCCCTGACATTCCTACCCATGGGTATAGAGCGTCTTACCAATCATTTTTATGTGATGGAAAAGCTTTAAAGTGCCCAGCAGCATAGATCATGAGGATGTTGCCATAAAACTCCGCTACACTGTGTGGTGCTAATCAATATCACAGTCCTGTTCAGTTGTTCTGCTTAGTTCGCCTTCCTTCATGTTGGTCTGTCTCCCTCCTCCTCTGGGCTGATTGCAGACTAGC
The DNA here is from genome assembly GCF_000412655.1 of Myotis brandtii. NCBI lineage: Eukaryota > Metazoa > Chordata > Mammalia > Chiroptera > Vespertilionidae > Myotis > Myotis brandtii. The sequence goes on along the minus strand of NW_005369365.1, from coordinate 564,010 downwards.
CAGACCAAGGGGACAGGACAGGAGCAATATCAAAACTCCTGCAATCCAGCCGGCAGTATTTGCAGGACCCTCAGAAGTAGAGTAGGAGCAGCTCTGCTGACTGCGTTAGCACAATTAGCACAATGTTAAATGTGCAAACAGAGCTGGAGTGCAGACAACATGCTGCTGCAAACACAATCATGGTCACACAAGAACTGAGTGGTGCCTTGCTCAAGGCAGCTATTGGGTTAGTTTTCCCACTCTCCACTCACTTTCTTTTGAAAAAAACAGCTGTATGGGAGGCTCACCAGACTCCTGCTGAAGAGTGTGGCTGAAACCTAGGTGTCACTAGGAAGTCTCCTCCAAGAAGCCACCCAAAGTTAGGCCACCAAAGACTATGCCCTGTGCAGCTCTTGTATCCTCCTCACACAGAGGAAAAAGGCCAGAGCAGCAGGTTTCCCGTAAATACCAGTGAACTTGTCACCCTGGGATAGTGAACCAGATTGCCCTCTATACCAATCCCCAGATTTCTTTAGCCTGAATATTTGAAGATTTTTGTAATTTAAATTTTTAAAAAGTATTAAAATAATTATTTAAATATTCCCATTGATTCTAAGGAAGCCTGTCTAACTTCTTTCCAGAATAATGAATTATTGGAATCTTTATATTGCTTTTGTGTGTTGTATGACAGTGGCCAAGAGCTCCCTTCCCTAAGTCTATGAACTGAATTATGACACCAGAGCCAAATTTTCTGAGCTCCTTTCCAGATCATTTTATTATCTAGCTGTGTGACCTTAACATCTCTTCGTCTCATGGAATCTGAAGAGGAGGAATTTAAGTAGTACCTACTCCATAGGGTGATTAAAAAGATGGATAAAGGAAAATTATTAGCATGGCGTGAAGCAGCATACAGTAAGCACTCAATAAATGTTAGCTATTGATTCTGATTTGGGGCATTATAGCAATCCATAACCTAATCTGCAAAGGACAGGAGCAGTTATTTGCAGTCTAGTGACAGCCATCCAGTTAGTCACAGTTATGGGCTTATCATTAGCCCCTTCATCTGCCTGAATTTCATCATCTTAGGGGATCTTGTTCAATCTTAAGGGGATACAATTAGCCCAGTGGAGTGATGAGGTCAGTCTTCTTTTCATTAAATGAGACGGGAAAATGTGATGGTGAGTACTGGGCTTTGGGCAGTCAGAGGCCCTGGGACTCTAGGTTTGGCTTAACCACTGGGAAGAACACGTGGCAAGTAACTCATTTATGAACAGGGATAGCAGTAATCCCACTTATCTTATAGGTTTAGTTTAGTAAACAAAATTTTAATGCATGATTATATTAACTATAGAATACTGGACAAAGATAAAGGACTGTTACCTTCTTCAGTAGCATACTGCCTGCCCACCACTAATTTGCCTGCTTCCTCCCTGCTTTTGAAACTGTCCTCAACACCCAATGTCTTGAGATAATCTTCACTGCCAGCACCACTCTTGGAAACCCTACTAAACCATAGTACAAATGATTGCATGAGATCACTTTTGTAAAACAACTAACAAATAATAGGACAGCATCTTCAGATACTAGATCCCTTCCCTAATTCACTTGTCCACCTACATCTGTATCCCTTCCTTGGGACAGAATCTGGGACACACAGATTTTGAGATGACAGGGGCAATGCCAAGGATCAGATTATCATAGCATGTAGTGTTGACTGGGTGGTCTTGGTTAAAAAAATAATAAAAACATCTGGAGATAATAGATAATAAACATAATGAGAAGCTGAAGAGTACCATTGAGGTCTCTAAATTGATTCCTGGATTCAATTCCAAGGAGGGGAGTAAAGGAGTGGTTTTCCCACACACCCACAAACAATCCCCAGATCAGCATGGCATCCAAGAATTCAACTATACCCTAATACTATCTACCCTGAGATAGACTCAGTTTCCACAGGGTAAGGGTTTAGTCCTACAAGACTGTCCCTTCCTCCCCAACACACCCACACATGCACAGTTCAGACTTTGGTTGCAAGTCCAGGCTCTTACCTGTGCTTCTGGCTATCAATTGAGGATTCCCACAATCCTCTCTACTTGAGTTCAATTAACTTGCCAGAATAGCTCACAGAACTCACTAAAACTCATTTACTGATTAAATTACCATTTATTACAAAGGATAATAAAGGATACAAATCAGCAGCCAGATGAAGAAATACATAGGTACATAAGACAGGTCCCAAACAAAGGAGTTTCTGTCCTCATGGAGCTTGGGGCCCCAGACAGTGGCACATGGAAGTGTTTTGATTCCCCAACACAGAATCTCCCCAAAACCCCTTCTTTGGGGTTTTATGGAGGTTTCATTACAAATCATGGAGGCATGATTTGATAAACTCATTGGCCACTGATGATTGATTCAACCTCCAGCCCCTCCCCTTCCTTGGAGGTGGGGGTGAGAAGTTGGGACTGAAAGGTCCAACCCTCTAATCACATGGTTGGTTCTCCTGGCACCCAGCCCCCAATCCTTAGGTACTTTCCAAAACTCACATCATTAACATAACAAACTACCTTGATTATTTTCAACACTTAGGAAATTTCAAGCTGTGAGCCAGGAATTGTAGACAAAGACCAAATATACACGAGAAATATATTTTGGTCATCTGAATGAATAAATAACAAATCACACAGTATAAATCTCTTTATTCAAAGTAGCCCTTGTTAATCCTGAGTTCAGTCATCATTTAATCTGGACTCAAGTAATCTTTATTTATTATAGAGAGCCTACCACGAGCCATGTGCCAGAAGACTCTTTGCATATCATGTTTCTCACCCTCACAACCACACTTGGGATTATATAATGTCCCTGGTCTATAGAAGAGGAAACAAGGTTTAGAGAGGTACAATAGGCCCCAAGCTCACACAGGGGTTGAATGGCAGAGCCTGTATTCAAACCGTGGGCACAGAAACCCAATCTCTTCCCCTATTCCACAGTCTTCACTATGGGACAGAGGTGTTGAGCCCAAGTCACCTTGATGAGCAACTGTTGCCAAACTACAATAAAATAAGAGAAATAAAATTTTATGAAAGCCAGTTGGGAGGGTGGGGGGAGAATGCGTGCAAATCCTAAAACTATCATTTAAAACCCCTCTGGATGGTCCTAGTCAGTTTGGCTCAGTAGATAGAGCATTGGCCTATGGACTGAAGGGTCCCGGGTTTGATTTCAGTCAAGGGCACATGCCTGGGTTGCAGGCTCAACCCCTGTAGAATATATTTTTTTAAAATAATATTAAAAAAAAATCCCCACGGGATGTAAAACAAAATGTTCTTCCCGGTAACAGATTAATAAAATAATTAAGCCATGTTAATCAGGTAATGTTTTTGTCAATTTAGTGTGGGTAAAGCACTCTAGCACAGATTGCAATTTCTGCTTAGAGACTATAAACATTTGCATTTTATGAGTTTTTAAAAGCATTTCTTATTTCAAATTCAAGGCCTTAATGTCACATACAACTGCATTTGACAAAAAGTTATTCCTGTGCTATTTGGAAAGAAAACCCAAATACTGGATTTTGGCAGAGGTTTTGAGTAGGGTGAGATCAATCTGTAAAAGTAGCCAAATAGATCTAGCTTGAAATATTAATCATTTATGTACCCCTACTTAATATATTTACCCCGAGTTAAAATGCACTAAAATCTCACTTGGAATTTTACAGCAATCTATACTCAACCATCAAATATTTAGTGTCTGTTTAGGAAAAGTAATTGGTAGAACGCAAAGCTACTATTTATTCTGTTTGATTAATGTTTACCAAGTGGACGTTTTGGAACAAAATACATCAGTGTTCCACACTCGCTGATGGTCCTTCTACTTATCAGTACCTTATCTCCTGATGCTGCTTTCCATAATCCTTTGACAATGGAGTACAATGATTATTTTCTTGAATTAATTTTTAATTTCTGTAAGGAATTTGCATTGCCACCGAACAACAGATGTATCACCTTTCAAAATCCACTCTAGATTAACATATCCACTTCTCACTGCATTTGCCCTCTCCTCACAACCACTGAGGACAGTCAGCTGTAACAGAGAGCAGCATTCCTCCTTTCCTGGTGCTTCTCTTTGCATTACTTCAGGTGAATGTTATAATCTCTGGGGATAGCCAAGCACCTCGCACATGCTATAGGTTCAGGGTTTGATGACTGAATTAATGAGCTTCCTTATATGATAATGGAGTCCATCCTGCTGATTGAACAGGTGGTTTCAATGATTAAACAAGGCATAGTCTAGGCATGACACTTGATCTGCCATTACCAGTCATCCTATGATGACCAGAAAAGTTAAGAATAACTTGTGTGAGTTAATTGAATGTCCTCACTGTACTTCCAGAAGCAAGTGTTAGCATTTTCTTTTGCAATACCTTTGATTATCTAAGCTTGGGCAAGGTGACGGCCGTAGAGAGGTTTAGGGACAAACTAAAATATAATAAAGCAAGGCCTTTTCTGTCCTGACAAAGAAATGATACTTCTCTTCTTCAATTTTGGGTGTTGATATTAATCTTATTTTGATTCTCCTAAAAGGAAAAGCTGTAGTCTTAACTGTACTGTACAATTAATTCCTTCCTCATAAATGTTCATGTACTATGACGGCCATGTGTTTTGCCTTTTCTCTGTATTTTAATTAAATGTTGTTTAAGAGGAACAATATTTTTTGACCCAGTTGTTGTCAATTGGGAAGACTAATCAGCCCTAGATTGATCTTTTTTTTTTCTTTTTTTTAATGTGACTCTGTACCTGGTTCATGCTTTCCTCGGGACAGTTGTTCTTGTTGTTGTTTTCATGGGAAGCATTACATGATGAATATATTAAAGTGAGTATAGCTCTTTCAAAAATAAAAATAAAAAGGTCCAATATTTCTTGACTTTTGGGAACCTGAGACAAGAGAGCTCCTGGTCCAAAAGATTTTCTAAGTCATGTCCCTGCCATCCTAGAAAGGAAATGCTCAGTGGCTACCCAAACAGATCTGATGAAAGAGAGATTCTATACCAGAGATTGGTAAGGACTCCTCAGCATTTTGCAAATGTGTTTTCAGTTCTTAGTTAATTATCTTTTGAATAATGTTTGAGTTGCTGGAAATTGTTCCAGAAATTCCAAACAGTTCACCAATTAGCATGTACCTTAAAATGTGAATCAGTTTATTAGAACATGTTTAAGCCATCTAGAGTATCCTACATCTTATATAATCCTGGTTTTTAAAGCACAAAACCACACTATCTATATGAAAAAGAGAATGGGGGATGCTAGGGAGAAAAGTGAACAAAGATCTGAGAGCCCCTGGAAAGGACCTGTGTGCCTGTGCCGGCTGGGAAAAGAGAGAGCGAATTCTAGAGGAGAAAACTAAGGGCACTAGTGTATGTTTCAAGAACAACCAAGGCGTTTGCAAATGACTAGTTATATTTGTTTAAACCCACATCTCATTGGCAGTATTCTTCACTTCTTGGTCAGATAGTTGCTCTAAATATCATTTTAAGGATAGTAAGAAGATGAAGACAAGGGTTTTTTTTTCTGTTAAAGAAAGCATGATACTTGATCTTTAGAAAGCCAGTAACATTATATGTCAATCTATTAAGACAAAGCAATCTAGAATTAACGTGTTGATATATTCAGTAAATGAACATTTGAGCTCCTCTCACTTTTGTCCCAAGCCAAGGACTATGATGGCTGACTTAGGGCTGCAGAGACATCCAGCCCACCCTTTAACTTTACAACCGCAGTAAATCACCTCATCTCTGTATTTAAAAAAAAGTTATCTTCCTTTTATTTTGAGTGAAAACAAATCAAAAACAAAGATATAAACACATGAATAGTGATCGTGACACGTTTTTACTCCGCTGCCATCTCTCTAAAATTCTTGCCTCCTGTGAATGTTTCTAGCCCAGCAGTTTCTATATAAGTGGCTCACAGTGGCCCCATGGAATTGACTTAATGGTTGTGTCTTTTGGGATATGTATAAGAGACATTAATTTTGATATAGTGTAGAAAGATCAGAAAGATGCATAATTTTTAGCTTAATCCTAAAATGCACAGCTCTACTTAAAACGGTTTGTCCTGACTAATAAAACTACTTCTCAACCCCGGTTTTATGCTGCTTTGAAAACATGTTCAATCTCAGCACTAACTTTTGTGAATTATTCTTTGGTGTACTGTTGCTTTTACCAGAAGTCCAATCCTTAGCTCAATTATTGACTGTAATTTCCCTAAGGGTAGCTTTCTTTCTGTATTACTGAAAAATCAATCTTTTTGTTTCTGAATATGAATCGAAAAGTGACTCTAATTAGCCACCACTAACAGGGATAATAATAACTACATTGGTAAGTGCTTACATTTATATAGGATATTATTTGTATCAAAGGAGGATAGAGTCCGTCTCCCGTTTGACAGGGTGATAAACAAACCCGATCACAGTGATGGATTCAAGCTCCTGGAGTGAAATGTAGTAGCTACTAAACAGTCCACAGCAGTACAAGATTGAAGGGTAAAGAACAAAAAAGATTTATTTATTGCCTCATGGAATGTATATCCACTGCTTGTGGTCCCTCTTAGACTGCCAGAAAAAAATACCAATTTGCTTGTAACAGGATTCACCTCTAGTCACTTGTGTTTCCACGTTGGATGCAGTGTTAGAACGTGTATTAAATGAGACAATCACAGGCTTAGAGTCAGATGAACCGGCTCTCTAATTCCACTTCTTCCACTTACGAGCTTATCAACTTGGGCCCAGGATACAACCTCTGTGAGCAGCATTGCAGCATTGTCCCTGTGGGGTAAATGCAAGATGAGATGATGACTGTCTTGGCGGGATGTTATGAGTTTTAAGTGATGTACAATATTGGGGCTGCCTGGTATGTATTTTAATACTCCACGTGTGACCATTCCTGAGGGATGAAAGTAAGGAATTGGCATTCAGGACTGAGAGTGGGGCTGTATTGGCTGGTTACTGTCTACAAGTTTTTTTCTCTTGCCAATTTGCCCCTTCCTGGTCTTTTGGCTAGAGAGCAGATCTTTCTTCTGACAATTTTTGGGGGAAAAAATTCTGAAGCATTCACCTTGATTTCTACCTTTATAAGCATCTTATACAAAACGTAAGTTGATCTTTTTATAATTACAAATTATGCTATATTGTCCATCATAACTGCACAGTATAGTAGGTACAGATGCTGTCCGAGATTAGCTCCCACTGTAAGTTGAATCCAAAATATTATTTCAGACCAAAAAAATATAGTTTCCTGCAGTAGTTAAATCTGTTTGCTTGCATTTTCCTATGCCACTTTTGTTTTTTTATGCAGCCACTTATTCTAACATTATTAGAGGATTTTATACCTCCTTCCCAATCCTTCCCACATTGTTCCTAAACCACTCCACTATGTATTAATATTGAACTAACCTTCTAGCTGGCTTTATAAATCCTCATCAGCAAAATCACAGAACACCTTGATTGCTTTATAAAGGAAAACAGGGTGCAATCTTAAAGGTTGCTTTATGGTTTACAATAACTTTGTCAAATAGAGAATATTTTCTATTTAATCCAATTCATTTCTATGGGGCACTACAATAAGCCAGGCACTGAGCTGCTAGGGACACCAAGATGAATAAGATCCTCCCCCAAGTTGTCTGCAGAGGACTGAGGAGGAGGTCACACACACTTAAGGCCAGGTGGAGACAGCATGACTAATGCTGGCCTGGGTTGGGAGAAGGGGGTTGGGAGAGCCTCAGAGTAGAGGTGACCTTTAATCTGGATCTAGAAATATGAGGAGGATTTTTATTTTGTTTCAGAGGCGTAAAGGCCTAGAGAAAAAAAAATGCATGCATGAGCACAGGGAAAGGAGAGCACCCAGAGAAGCTCAGGGCTTGGCACAGTGCCTGCTGCTCCGGAGACTCAGCAGGTCTTCACAGAGGTATCGATTAAGGTTGCATGGTGAATAGGAGAGGGTAGGACACAGTTAAAGAATTTCGTAAAACGTTTCTTCTTTGTCTTTAAGCTCAGGGCTTGGCACAGTGCCTGCTGCTCCGGAGATTCTCAGCAGGTCTTCGCGGAGGTATCGATTAAGGTTGCATGGTGAATAGGACACAGTTAAAGAATTTCGTATAACGTTTCTTCTTTGTCTTATTCTACTTCATTAAGCACCTTTACTGTGTTCTTTCTTTTCACCTGCCTCAGGTATGTAGTCATAAGATATGCACACTGCAAACTGCACAAAGTGAGAATTTACTCTCTTAGGAAAGCAGACTATAAGCAGGTTTTATCTCTCCTTTTTTTTAAGTCGTAAGAACTGAACTGGTTAAATTATTTTGTCGCTTCTAAATGTGGAATATAGTTGAGTTCTGGAGGGGAAAAGAATTGATTGCCATAACAAGGTCTACTGCTAAACTGAACATATGTTGCTCATAATGTCACTTTCTAAATCAATGAAATTATCATTATAGAACATGTCGACAAATTAGACATGTAAAGTGCCGGCTGTATGTGGGAGAGATGTAATTTGGCTCCATAAAAAGAAAATTAAACAATAAAATATCATTGACAGATGTAGTTAGCTAAAGGTTTTGAGGTTTAAATACCAATTTGTGGGGGAAAATTATGCAGACAAACTGAGAGTACTAGATAAAAATACCAGTCTTCACAGGAGAGGAAAATTCAGTCTTTTGACCAGATGTTCTAAGACTTTCACTGTGGCCTTTTTTAACAGATGGGTATGCTGACAGTTCCTAACTTTTTCAAAGCCAAATAAAGTAGGTTAGTGATGATAAAAGAATAAAGCCAATTAAATATGTAGTTCATGTCTCTCATTTGAAAGAGTAGATTCGGTTAGATTAGGAAGGCCAGGTCCTTCCTCACAGGGCTTCTTCAAGCAGAATTTGTCTTGTGTTTCTCTCCTTAGAATGCAACATGCCAAAAAGCCACAGGTTCCTACATTTTTGTAGTTGTGGTTACTTATTCCTAACAATAGTAGCACCATGACATTATATGAGAGTCTTAAAGATAAGTATAAAAATTAAGCAACACCGTTATTGATGGTAAGCTGATTGTTATTACTATGAAAGCTGTGTATGAGATATTACTTGGATAGTAAAACAAGTGAAAATTAATCTTCTTTTATACTCCACTACAAAGGTTATTCCTAGTGGGTTTCAGATTTATAACAGCCTTAGCTTGAAAAATAGGTGCACCCACACTTTTCTCAGTATTGAAGGCTGGGACCGAGCAATGGAATAGAAGGAGTAGAAAACACTTGGTGGTGGCTTTGGCAAAATATTCAGCATCACCTATGGAGAAAGATGGTAAACATGACATATACTGAGATTATAGAAACAGTATGAGAATATTTTAGCATCAATGAGATTTATTAAGGGACTTCTTCAATCTTTTCAACACCCTCTGCTTTTATATTTCTCCACTATGCCCACTAATCCTGGGAAGATAGTGGGTTCATCCTTTGTCCTCTAGCACTCAGCACAGTAACTTGCACATACCAGGTAGTAGTAACTAAATGAAAACATGTTGAAGTAACTTACAGATGGATAGAGGCAGAGAAGAAAGAAGATTGAAATATTTCCCAAATGGAAACCATTCATCCTGTTCATAAAATAATTCTGCCTTGCATGTTCCAGGCACTTGGGAGGGTTGTAATTCTGACCCCCATATAGTTGATTGGAGCTGCAAGAGCAGGACTTCTACCAAGCAGTTGTGAGGGGAAGTGCCCCACATCACTTCCAGGCTGTACTCTCTAGTTGCTAGTGTGAGACCCAGCAGAGTGTTCTTTCTCTTTCTCGGTGCTCTTGCTAGTTGCTCTGTCAACCTGAATCCCAGGTTAAGTAAGCCCAAGCTAACATATGTGTGGACACAATGCATTAGTGAGAAATAACTGTTTGTCCCTGAGATGATGCCGGGTGGTCAATAGGCAACGATAGAGTGGCCACTAATATTTCCCAGGAAACATTGCTTCTCCTATTAAAATGCCACATGAGCCTGGCCGGGGTGGCTTAGCTGGTTGAGCCTTGTCCCAGGCACCAGAAGGAGACCAGTTCAATTCCCAGTGTGGGCACATGTCCGGGTTGCAGGCTGGATTCCCAGCAGGGGATGTATGTGTAGGAAGCAGCCGATCGATGTTTCTGCATCTCTCTCCCTCTCTCTTCCGCTCACTGAAATCAATTTTAAAACTTTTTTTTAAATGCCACATCTTTGAAAATATCTTACCCTCACTCCCAATCTCCATCCTATTTCCAAAAGAGCAGAGTTAATTGAATGTTAAATATTGCAGTAGTCCATATCTGAAGATTTTTGTCCCATGGAAAAATTCTTTCCAAAGTGGGCTATATGCTAATGAGACAAGGATGATTCCGCAGAAGATTACACATACACACAGACACACACTACATCCTAAGTAACTTTATTCGCTCTCTTCTTAGCCAAAATAGAAAAACATGCTGATATAAATAGCGGGATGATCATGGTCATTCAGGTAGATACTATTTTCTTGAGTTTCCATGACTAATGGAAATTGATGGTTACATTATATTTCACACAACATAATTAATAGCAAAAAAATGACAAAATTATATAAGTGGGAAGAAATGAGGATTTAACATAAATGACATTGCCATCTGAAAGTTGTGGGTAGAAAACTTCTCCCAGCATCTGTTACAGAAATATGGAAATTGATATTTTTAAATGCAGTGTGAAATGTGAAAAAAGAGATAAAATGTGGTTAGTCCATATTTGAGGATTCTTGCTTGTCAAAAATAACATGTCCAAAAAGAAAACCAACTAAAAAGGTTACCCCTCAGAATACTGCCACCAATATGCATTTTCAATAAATGGTGTATTTTATATTTCCCTGAAACATTCAGCACTTCAAACCTAACACCCCAAGACAACCCAAAAAGAACAGAGAAGGAATGTACCAGTACATATATGTAACCTCCAGACTGTGTGAAAGAAGCCATATTTCAGCAGGCAGGTCAGGACCAGGGAGTCTATACCCAAAATCCCCATAAAGAGAAAGAACTTATAACAGGGGTCATTTCACCAGCAATGGAAATTAAGAAGGAAACATCAAGCAATGAGGAATGTGATGTAGCATAGAATACAGATGACCCCTGAACAGCACAGGGGTTAGGGCACCAACCCCCAATATAGTCAAAAATCTGTGTATAACTTTTGTGTCCCCAAAAACTTAGTCACTTATAGTTTACTGTTGACTGGAAGCCTTGCCAATAACAAACAGTCAATTAACACTTATTTTTGTGTTATATGTACTATATGCTATATTCTTATAATAAACCTAAATCCCAGGTTAATTAAGCCCGAGCTAACATATGGGTGGGCACAATGCATTAATGAGAAACTAGAGAAAAGAAAATGCAAAGAAAATCATAAGGAAGAGAAAGTCCATTTATAGTACTATAGGTATTTCTTTTTAAATCCTTATCGAAATGAACCCTCACAGTTGGAACCCATGTTGTTCATGAGCCAACTATAATTATCTCCTAAAAGTTAACTATAGGACCATTATTTTTAATATCAAAAACAGCATCAGAGTGCAATCCAATAACAATTAACGAAAGCACAGAGACCACACTCCTCAGGGAAAAAGAGAGAGTTTAAAGCATGTTTAAGCACCTGTGTCTGTTTGCCCAAGGTGAAGTATATACCTAAGCCTATTTTGCCTGTCAATCTATAAGCCAGTCAGAGAAAGACAAGTATCACATGATCTCACTCATATGTGGAATCTAATGGACAAAACAAACTGATGAACAAAATACATCCAGAGACATGGAAGCATAAAGCAGACTTGAATCTCAGAAGGAAGGCAGATGGTGGGTGGGTGGAAAGAGATCAACCAAAGAACTTGTAAGCATAAATGCATAATCCATGGACACAGACAATAGGGTGGTGAAGGCCTGGGGTTGGGGGTGGAGGCAGGCTAGAAGAGATCAATGAGGGGGAAAAAGGGGACATATATAATACTTTCAACAATAAAACAACAATAAAATGTTTTTAAAAAATAAATAAAATATACCCCATAAAAATAAATTTGCTATTCTTGTCTAGATCTGCATTAGCAGATCCATAATTTATATTTTTCCTTCAAACTTTTCCTACTTCTGTCAATAAAGATACATGTTTCAACTTCAGTCTTCAAAGAAACAAACTTTGAACATGTAAGGAATTAGGAAGCGTGCCCAGGTGAGCAGCAGGAAGCAGACATAGCCCATGGACAACATCTCACCTGAGACCTAGGTCATCCAGGGACATCCAGGGATGCTTCTAGGTTTGGTGAGGCCTAAAACTTAAAGTTGGTAGACCCTCTTTTAGAATAATACAAAATGACAAAAATTAAATAACTTAAAAGTATCTATTTAGAAAGAGAAATCATAGGAAATTTTAAAAATTTAAGTATTAAAAACCCAGAAAGATAACATATGTGTATTTATTTGTAACTGTTTCACATATCTCAATAAAACCATTTCTCCTGTATGATTTCTTGGCTTCATAGTCTTTGATCACTTTTTGATATGATAACAATCTTGTGTTCTTTTTTATGAAGAAAATGGAAAGGTATCCAGTCTTCCAAGATGACTGATCAGAAACTGGTGGGGATAATTATTGCTAATGTGCGTTCTTCCAGGCTCACAACTTGTCATTGGTAACAGCATGTACATATTTAGGATTGTAATTAAATTTGGGAGAACCTCTTCAATTTTCTTTTCTAATGAGGTGTGAGACTTGGAAGACTTTTCTACAGCAGAGTCTCTGGATCTGCACATTTCACATCCTGTTTTTCCTCCAGCTCCCACATACTTTGGGCACAGGGTGCTAAGAAATAGTTATGTCCTGATTGGACCTCTGTCCGTGCATCAGTAGGTTGCAGTGTGAGATGGGTTGGCCAAGCGGGCATAGGAGCAGTCCTGGGAACCTTTCCTAATCTGGTATTGTTGGCAAATTAACTGTGCACATAAGTAACTAACTGTGAACCACATAAACACAGTACATCCCTCTAATTGCAGCTCGGCCTCCCTTTCACTAGAACCCAAAAGTATATGGGGCTACCCCAGCAACACAAGAGTGGGTAAGACAAAAGTAAAGGACATCTGAGTGGGAAAAGGTAGCTCTCTTAATCATTGTCACCATAATATCTCATTTTAAAAATTGTTTTTAAATGTTTCTCTTTTTTAATGTTTTTATTTATTTAGAGAGAGAGGTGCATAGAAACATCAATGTGAGAGAGAAATATCCATCAGTTGCCTCCCACATGTACTCAGACTTCAGATTGAACCTGCACCCCTCATATCTGTCCTGACCGGGAATCAAACCAGCAACCTTTCAGTGCATGAGACAACGTTCAACCAACTGAGCCACACTGGCAAGGGCTCATTTAAATAAAATTTTACAAACATATGATCCTGTATAATAGGGTAGCCAATCATCTCAGTTTGCCAGGACAGTCCCAGTTTTATTACTGAAAGTCCTGCATCCAAAAACCCTTTAGTCCCAGGCAAAGAAGAACAATTGGTCACCCTATTTTGTAACCACATTTCCAGGGCACTGTGATGCAAGAAGATGGTTGGTATTATTTCAATCTTCTTGAATTTGTTAAGACTTATTTTGTGTCTTAACATGTGGTCTGTCTTTGAGAATGTTCCATGTGCACTTAAAAAGAATGTATATTCTGCTGCTTTGGGATGAAATGCTCTGTAAATATTAATTGAATTCATCTGATCTAGTATGTCATTTAAGGTTGCTGTTTACTTGTTGATATGATGTCTGGAAGATCTATCAAGTGAAGTCAGTGGGATGTTAAAGTCCCCTGCTATGACTGTATTGCTATCAATCTCTCCTTTAAATCTCTCCTATATATGGTCCTATATTGGGTGCATATGTGTTTACAGGGGTCATATTTTCTTGTTGGATCAATCCCTTTAGTATTATGTAGTGACCTTGTCTCTTTTTATGGACTTTGTTTTGAAGTCTATTTTGTCATATCTGAGTTTTTGCTATCCTAGTTTTATTATTGTTTCCATTTGCATGATTTTTTTCAGCCCTTCACTTTCAATCTGTGTGAATCTTTTGTACTGAGGTAAGTCTCTTGTACACAGCATGTATATGGGTTTTCTTATCCATTCAGCCACCCTATGTCTTTTGATTAGAGCATTTAGTCCATTAAATTTAAGGTTATTATTGATAGGTACTTACTTATTGCCATTTCTTTTCTTTATGCCTTTGTACCTTTCTTTCTATATTTCTTCTTCTTAAAACAGTCTCTTTAATATTTCTTGCAATGCTAGTTTGGTGGTAATATACTGCTTTATTCTTTCTTTTTCTCAGAAGCTCTTTATTTCACTTTCAAGTTTAAATGATAGCATTGCTGGATAGAATAGTCTCAGATTTAGGTCCTTGTTTTTCATTACTTTGAATACTTCAAGTCAATCCCTTCTGGCCTGAAGTGTTTCTGTTGAGAAATAAGCTAACAATCTAATGGGAACTCCCTTGTAGGTAACTGTCACTCTCTTACTGCCTTTAAAATTCTGTCTTTGTCTTTACCATTTATGATTTTAAATATAATGTGTTTTGGTATAGGTCTCATTGGGTTAACTTGATTGAGACTTTCTGTGCTTTCTGTACTTGTGTGACATTTTCCTTCACCAGGTTAGAGAAGTTTTTTGTCATTATTTTATTATACAGGTTCTGTATTTATTGCTTACTTTCTTCTCATTCTGGTAACCCTTTGATGAGGATGTACTTATATTTCATGTACAAAATTTCCCTTCAACTATCATCCTGCTTTTCAATTCTTTTTTTTAAACTATATTTTATTGATTTTTTACAGAGAGGAAGGGAGAGGGATAGAGAGTTAGAAACATCAATGAGAGACAAGCATCGATCAGCTGCCTCCTGCACATCCCCCACTGGGGATGTGCATGCAACCAAGGTACACGCCCTTGGCCGGAATCAAACCCGGGACCCCTCAGTCCGCAGTCCAATGCACTATTAAGTGAGCCAAACAGCTAGGGCACTTTTTCCTTTTTGCTTCTCTAGTTGAGCTGTTTCTCTGCCTTGTCTTCTAATATGCTGATTTGATCCTCTGCTTCATACAATCTACTTTTAATTCCTTCCAGAGTATTGTTGGTGTCAGATAAGGTATTTTTTATTTCCAACTGGTTCTTATTCATGGTTTCTATTTTATTTTTCATGCAGTTGTAGTTCCCACTAATTTCCTTGTAATTCTCACTAAATTAATTGAGCAGCCTTATACCCATTACTTTTAACTCTATATCTGATAAATTGCTTGCCTCCATTTCATTTAGCTCTTTTCTGGAACTTCCTCCTTTTCTTTCATTTGGGGGTTGTTTCTTTGTCTTCCCATTTTTACTATGTCATTTTGTTTGTTTTTATGTATTAGATAGGACTGCTGTGCCTCCCAGTCTTCAAGGGCTGGCATTATGTAGTAAGTATCCTGTGAGACCCAGTGGTGCAGTCTCTTTGATCTCCTGAGCTGGATGCTCTAAGAATGTCCCATGTGTAGGTTACTGGGTAATTAGGTCTAAATTGTTGTTGTCCCATTCGTGGGTGAGATCTCCCTTCAGGCTGGCTGACAGTGAGGCTCAACCCTGACCACATCATGCAAACAGCTATGCAGGTGTTTTGAAGTCCTTTTTGTGTATGAGGGGGTCTATCTTGCATGTTGTGATGAATGCAAACCTAGAATTCATAGAAAGCACATTTGTAACCTGTCCCATTGTATACAGATGTCAGGTAGATTCTGAATAGTCAGTAATTCTCTAAGTCACAGAAGAGGAATCTGCATTCTCTCCCAACGCCTTGATGTACAGTTCCACTTCACTTCTATATTTCCATTTCCTTTGTCTTGGCAATTATTATTACAGTCTATTATTAACCTCAGGGTCCAACTGACTTTCATGAATATATGAATTCAATATTTTAGTGTGAAGTCAATAGTAAAAAAATTTTAAAAGTTAAATTCTGAGTTTAACTTTACAGTAAACTTTTCAGAATCCTATTTGTGTGATAGTTCATGAACTATTCCTATGTAGCAGTATTTTGTGGTAAAAATGCCAATATAAATACAGAAACACAAGAGCTAAATTATTTTTATGAAATTTATCACCTCAGAGAGAGTGACCATGATATCTTTTATATCAAAAACAACCTTGTAACTAAAAACCTTGGAATTAGTAGTTTGAAAGGGACCTCATGATATACACAATTAATAATTTGCAAGAAAACTAGAGTTGAAGATGATTAATATGTATTTCACTTTATACTACCAACAAATACCCTTGATCATTTCAATGCTTAATACCATGCCATCCAAGAAGTTGTTTCTTATTTTTAACTAAACTTTATTCTGCTGTAACATGAACCCATTTGTATTGCTTGCATCCCGACAGTGATAATAAATGGTCAACAACTTCCTCAGAATATTACATACCCTTGTGGACAATTATTGCCCTATTACCTGTCCTAGTCTAAATGTAACAATATTATGTCTTTTCGATATTTGTGAGAGACGCAGGGTGACAGACTGAATATAAACTGTATGATGGCTCACTTGCCACTATCTTTGATGTGCCTTAAATTCAATAACACTCGCTATATACCCAATGTAAAGCCAATAAACACCTGCTAAATGAATAAGCCTGCCAAAAGCTCAATGTATGAATTCAGATAAGTCACCAAACAAAAATAGGCTTAATCATTCTCATTTCTTTGAAATAAAGGAATTACATTAAATTTTCTTGAACACCTTTTCCTAGTCCTGAAGTTCTGCCATTTTAGAATCTTTATTTTTTTTTTTCATTCTTTGTCCTGGATTCTTTCTGGACAGCCCAAACAAAATACAAAACCCTAAGAAAAGGACCCAGTCCAATGTACTGACAGGGCTTTATCTTTGCCTCTTCTGTCATTTTATTAAAAGGTCATTAAAGCCTACTTGCTTTTAAAATAAAAGTGCTGGGAATGTAGTCCACTGTGTAGTTCAGAATTTCTTTCTCTAAAATTAGTTTGTTTTTTCTTTTGCAAATCTCCTGTTTTGCATTCTCTGGTTACAGAGATGTATCAAGCATGTTAAATTGACAAAATCTGAAATTCTGTAAATCAACATCTGATAAAAATACTCCATAGTATTAAATAATAACTTAAGAGAGAGAGATTGGGTTTCTGTTTTTGTGTTTGTTTGTTTGACTGCTTGTTTTGGCTCACAAAGTCATCCCTATACAGTGAGATGATTTATTTGGAGGAAAAGAAAGAGAAATAACCTTAAGCCCAGTCTTTTTTTTGTTGAATTTATAGGGATCACATTGGTTAATAAAATTATATGGGTTTAAGATGTACAGTTCTCAATCTTTTCAGTAGCCAAAATATGTAGGATTCAGTTAATAAGATGATTTAATCATTTAAAAAAAAGAAACCACCCAAATCAATCTGTTTAGTAGTTTCATATGAGCACTGACTAATAATTTTGAGCAGGATGATGCAGCACCTGGCATACAAGTTTCTAATACTCTAGGGATGTAAGGAGTCAGTGCGGAGGGAATTGAGGGTAAGCTGAATTGCCATTGGACAGATGAGACACGAGACTCCCTGTGCTGAGCTAGAGGTCAAAGATTCATTCCAAGGAGGTTCTAAAAATGTTATCAGCTCTAACCTGCCAGGTGACCTAGCCATGGAAAACCTCATTGGAGCCTCACTAGATCAGACCACAACTGGAGCTCTTAAAAACCTTTCCCATCAGAAAGTATCAAAAATGAAAATAAGATATATACCTACGACTTCAAGTAAGTTTCTGTACCTGAAACAGTTTTTCAGATGAACTAGTTTCTTTGATCATCAAGCAGTAATATTCATGCTACCAACACAAATGAGAAAAATGTATATATCAATGTTTTTCACATTATGTATCATAAAATTGAGTCACAATGAATATTTTTAAGACAAAATAAAATATCAAATATAAAAAACAAGTCAATGTGCCTTTCAAATGGCACAACTAAATCCCACAGAGAAAATTATTCAAGTGGTATGAGCTGCCCCTATCTGTGTAATTATAAATTATAAATAAGTAATTAAAGATTAATTCCAAATCTCAGTGGGCCCTCTGACAGATTGGCCATCTGGTTGTTCCTGCGATGTTTAAAGAACCTTGGTACTTATATGTCCCAAGACCTTTTAAAGAGAAAAAGTGCAAGAAGTTTTAGCATTTTGTTCTTTAATGCATTTATTTGTCCCATCTAACTATTGCCAAGTCAAAGTTTTCTGATGAGACTG
>NW_005369365.1:533739-545596 GCF_000412655.1 Myotis brandtii | reverse complement strand
TATAAAGAATTCAGGAGATTCTAGTACTTTATATCATTCCTTTGTCACCTCAAGTGTGATAAATATCTTTGCATGAAGAATTACTAAGTCACATCAAAAGATAGATCTAGTATCTCACACAGAATTATCTCTGAACAGCTCTTTCCGATGCTTTTTTTATGTTCTCCTTATCCTCTGTAATGTATTTCTGCCAGGATTCAAAACTAGCAGAAAACTGTCAGCTGTCTGAATGTTGTTACTTTTATCTCCCTATTGCTCCTCATGTCAAGGTGGGACGCTATGTATAGCAGGCAAGGTTAAATTTATTAGCAGTCATTCAGACAGCCTTCAGCAGTACAGAGGGTCTTCCCATTCGTTGCCCCTTCCCTTCCCATCACCCAACTCCCTCCTTCAGAATAAATGCTTTTAGCACTTCCTCTTCTCTTTCCAGTCCTACATTCTGCATTTCCCCCACTTGCTAGCAAGTTAGAGTGGCGTAAGAAAGAATGGAATGTCATATGCATGTTGCCTTTTTATTTGATGACCTTGAGCCAAGCTTAAAAGAGAAACACCCAGCCATAATCTAACAGCCCATTTTAAGACATGGCACATATCACATTAAAGAGATTGGATCTCTCCTCTGTTAGCAAGCTTCCAATGGTCTTCCATTACACTGAGAATAAAAGGTAAACTCTGCACACTCTCCACAATTGGGCCTCTATCCATCCACCACTCCAACATTGTCTTGCATCATGCATATCATGCTCAATCACTCCAGCTACACAAAAGTGATGTAGAGAAATGGCATGCTCTCACTGTTACATGTTTGCTGCTGAGACTATGGTTTGCCATAGAAATTCTGGAGATCCATTTTATACTATGCATCAAAAGCCTCGCTCTTCATATACTATGACCAACAATTCATTCCTTGTTTTTTTTGTTTGTTTTTTATCCAAAAGAAATCATCAGTGATACATTCAGAAATAAATATTCTAGGTTAGAATGTACTGCAAGGTTTTTTAAAGTAATTAAAAATTTAAAACCCTCTACATATCTACCTAAAAAGAAATCATTTAACTAAACTGCAATACACTAATAATTCTGAAACCATTAAAATTAAACTGTATCCTTAAGTGTGAAATGTGCATAGTGACTTCCTTCCAAAAAGTACCATATTGAAAAATGGGGAAATGTGTAATTTTTACAGTGAAGAAGCCTGATGAACAATATCTCAGCCAGGTGATCAATGTCAATACCTACATGTTGACATGAACCATGTTGATAATATGTACTCTTGATATGTTACGAGAATGGCAATTTACTTCTGTGGTCTTCCTCCAATATAAGATTATTCCAATCTTATCTTGAGAAAATATCAAATTCTAATAGAGGGATTTCCTACAACATACCTGACTAGTAATTCTCAAAGCTGTCACATTCATGAAAAGTAAACAAAGTCTGAGAAACTGTCACAGTCTAGAGCAGCGGTTCTCAACCTGTGGGTCGCGGCCCCTTTGGGGGTCGAATGACCCTTTCACAGGGGTCGCCTAAGACCATCAGAAAACACATATATAATTACATATTGTTTTTGTGATTAATCACTATGCTTTAATTATGTTCAATTTGTAACAATGAAAATACATCCTGCATATCAGATATTTACATTACGATTCATAACAGTAGCAAAATGACAGTTATGATGTAGCAACGAAAATAATTTTATGGTTGGGGGTCACCACAACATGAGGAACTGTATTAAAGGGTCGCAGCATTAGGAAGGTTGAGAACCACTGATCTAGAGGAACCTGAGGAGACACAATAAGTAAATGTAATGTGGTATCCTGGAGGGGATCTAGAAACAGAAAAAGGAAATTAGGCTAAATTTTTTAAATCTAAATAAGGTATGGACTTTAATTAGTAATAATGTATTAATATTGGTTCATTAATTGTGACAAATGTATCATACTAATGTAAAATGTTAATAGTAGGAAAACTGGGTATGGAGTATATAAGAATTCTTTGAATTCTATTCTCATTTTTTCCATAAATCGAAAGCCCTTCTAGAAATTAAGGCCTGTTTTTATAATTTATCTTTTAATTACAATTGACATATAATATTATATTAATATTAGGTATAAAACTGTGATTAGACTTCTATAAACCTTATGAAGTGATCATCCCAATAACCCTTGTACCCATCTGACACCATACATAGTTATTACAGTGTTATTGACCATATTCCCTGTGCTGTACTCTATATCCCTGTAACTGTATTTATAACTGGATATCTGTACTTCTTTAGAAAAAGTATTTCTTTTCCCCTATTTATATATTTATATTGCTATGAACTTGTGCCATTCTATGGGTTATTAGCCAATACTGTTGCTCAAATTGTTCCAGACTTTGCCATTAGGAACACTTTGGTTTGACTCCTTTATTTTATTGACATGCTTCCATCAGTTCTGCAGCAATTGATTACTTATGGCACCACAAGATGTTCCAAGGCTCCTCTTATATTTCTCTGCTCCAACCCTGAAATCACCCACCTCTCCAAGGAACCCTGGTTTCTTTTATTGGAAAATAGTGTTTAGAAACCAAAATCTAGACCCAAGATAGTGCAATTAATATTGGAAAATCATTGCTTCTAGGACCTCTAAACATAGGAAATATATATGAGCTCACATGTACACACAAATATCTATAGTTCTATACCATCTAGTTGTGTAGATAGATAGATAGATAGATAAAAATATAACACCACAGATTTATTTCACCTTTCTTGCTTATAACCTCTTTCTCCAACAGTGAAAAAACTAGTCTTTGTTATCTACAGTTTATTCACTTATTTATCCAATCCTGATATATATGTAAAGTAGTTTCATAACTGCTAACAAATATAACAAATTTAATGATTGACATGTGTATGCTTTGTTTTGGGCCTTTAGTTTGACACTATGCAATCAAAGAGTTTTTTCCAAAATGACTTTTGTTGTTTCTTTTCTTCCTCATCCCCTTCAGTATGGTTCTGTTATCAATTTATAACACATTTTCAGATTCACTTGTTATTGCTAATATTTCATTTTGGGTTTTCCACACATTTTGGTTTTATTTTTTATTTATTTATTTATTTTTGTTTGTTTCTTGGGTATGTGAACCAACACTGTGGTTCTAAGAGTCAGAGATATTCAAGAGGTACACTCAGAAGCATCAGTCCCTCCTCATCAAACTGCCCATTCCCATTCTCCCTCCACCTTTCCCACCCAGTCTGATTTGGGAAAACAATCTCTTTACTTCCTGGTTTATCTCTACTGTAATTTTTAGTAGAGCCAATATTTGTGTATTTTCTTATCTCTCTCTCTTTTTTACATGAAGGTAGCATACTATAGATTCTCTTTTATACTTTGTTCTTTTCTCTTAACAGTATATTCTGGAAATTTCCTATCAGTTCAGAAAAAATCCCCCTCAATCTTTTTTTTATATTAGTATAGTACAGTTCTCCATCGTGTGGTTATACAATACTTTATTCAATTATTCTCTGATATATGGGTATATAGATTGCTTCTGATATTTTGCAATTATGAACAATTCTATAAGAAATAACCATAGGCCTATATATTTCCATATTGTTGTAGGTAATCTCCAGAGTAAATTCCTAGAAAGTGGGACTTCCAGGTCAAACGATAAGTGCATACCCCATGTTCATTGCAGCATTATTTACAATAGCCAAGACTTTGATGTAGCCCAAGTGCCCATTAGTAGATGAGTGGCTAAAAAAGCTGTAGTACATTTACACCATGGAATACTACACATCTGTAAAAATGAAGGGAATCTTAGCTTTTGCAACAGCATGTCTATATGGTTTTATTCTTACATTTAGATCCATATTCAAGTTAAAGTTTATTCCAATGTATGGCCACACACGCCTTTTCCAGCATCTCATAAGAACATGTTCACTCAAGTGAAATCACCTTTGAATAAATCCGGTTAGGGAAAGGTGTAGCATTGCGTTAGCTACGGAGAGAAAGAAATTGTTAGAGGCAAAGCCAGTGCTTATCACAATTCACAGTATGGTTGAGTCTCTACCTGCCTCTCAGCCTCTTTTCTATAAAAACAGGGCCATTTCTCTCCCCTGGCCAGGGTCTTGTGCCTCACTGGAAATGTACATTATGGCAAGACTTTTGATCTCTATTAGCAAAAAAGGAGAGTGGCAGCTTCCTGCAAAGGAGAGATTCAAGTTGATGTTCTTTGACGTGAGGTTGGAATCTTAACTTTGTGGTGAAACATTATGAAAGTTATTCACTAGGTATTTCTGTCTTTGCTCTTATGGAATCTACTATTACATTAATTAATCCTTGATTTAAATACTTTTATTTAAGACTGTTTCAGTTTCTAGGTAAGTGGTGAAGGAAACAGTCTTGGCTCCCATGGGATTTGCCTCCTAGTTCAAAAGGTATTTTTTCACAGTTCCTAGATTCCTTGGATCTCTTAGAAGTCTCAGTCTTACTCCCCAAAAAGTTCCTCCAAACTTGGAAAGCACCCAGGGATGCCCACAGGGATTAGTGTGAGTGCAGTGACAGCCTCCCTTGGAATCTTTAGAGGCAAAGCACGCTTCTTTAGGCTGGAAGAAATTGGAGCATTTTTTTTTTTTGGAAAAAAAGACAACTTATAGGTGTATATAATAATACAGTTTTTTCTGTAAAGTGTTCCATGGTATGCAGCCAAATAGAGGACTGCCCTTTGAGGAACTGCGACTAGCTCTAATCTCTAAATGGCTACATATAGTTGGCCCATTATCACCCGGATGAGAAGACACCATCTGCCCAAACTCACATTTGAGGATTCCCTCACTGACAGGCGACTTCCAAATGCAATGAATTTTTAAATTGGAAAATACTATTGTTCCAATTTGTCTCTTTCCCACTCATTTGTCTAATGTACAAGCAGTAACTTTGTCTGCGTGATGTTCTACTCCTGTTGTTTATCCCACACCTGAAGTCTTAATTCTGTTTGTGACATTTTAACCCATAAGCAGTTGCTATGGAAATGATTAGAATGTTATACACAAAGGACTATTGCCTTTGGTTGGGTACCTTCCAGACAGGGTACCCAACCCGAAGGGCATTATTTAAGGCAAATATTCTAATAAGAAATTAGAGAGAAAATAGATTTGGAGAATCATAAGTATATTGATATAAGTAAAATGCTCCTGTCCAGTATTGTTGATTAGCTCTGATAATCCTAAGGTGTGACATACAGAGGTGAAATTTTTCTTAGTAACTCCTTTTCCTTATTCACATGAATTGTGTTCTACCCAGTTTTTTAAATGTTTGTAGATTGCTGTTTTTTCTAAAAAATTCAGATAAGATAGTTTTACAAATATCTGACACAGTGAAAATGACCCAAAGCTACTCAAAGATACTCTAAAATCTCAAGCTCATATAAGTACCTACAAATATTATCAGCTCAATGCACCACCTACATATTGAAAATAGTATTAGAAGCTGAACGCTCTTCTAAATACATTTCTTCTCTTTGAGGTTAAAAATATCAGTGTTATTTTACATCCTGAATCATTCAAATGCATATAATTTCAGTGCCTGAAAACGTTAGGTGTAATTATTCACATTTGCAAGAGACATGAAGAAATCTGTTGGTCATAAATTAGCAGTAATCGGATATGCAATTTAGCACTTATTTATTTTAGTGCATTTCCAAAGTGTTTAAAGACTACTTTTCAAAGCAACTCTCCATGATATTTACTCTTTCCCAATTAAGGGAAAGTTGGCACAGTGATTATATTTTTCCTAATCCCTACCCACCATCTCTAGCCATTAAATACCACTGTGGGTGGCACATATATCTCATCCCATCCATCCAGCATCTCACCCTCCATGTCAATTCCCAAAAGCCTATGTAATGAGATGTATTTTTTACTTCAAAATCTGCATTTATATATGTGCCTGTTGTGCTAATAAAAATGATCCTTTTTTATCAAATACTTATTGAGTACTTCCTATGAGTTAGGTCCTTTGTAGTCTGACATTTAGCTGGCCAATACAGTGTTAATTTTTGTCCCTCATGCTCTGACTTACAAGTGATTTTGTAAGCCAGAGTGGACCTCAGTGAAGAGGAAGGATCTTTTCCTACCTAAACCCTCCCTCTACCCAAATTGGAAGCCAATGAACAACCTTTCCTGCTTTCAGATTACCAACATTTCCTGGTATATGGTTCATACATTGATCTCAAAATGCTCCACTCATCTCCAGACATGACCACAGACAGCATCAGGGCTCAGGAAAGCCAGTGCAGAGACGTGAATATTAGTTTATTCCTGTGGGAGAAGCTTCTCCATAAAAGATATGCGGAATGTGTTTGCTGTCAAATCCGTCAAAAGTATGCCATGTGAAGCTATAGGGGGAAAAGAAACTCTGATAGGAACTGAAGAGACATTTGCAAAGAGGCCTGTTTTGCAGGCATGGCCTACTTGTGATTTTTTTTCCCCTTATCATCACTGAGCAAGCGAGCAGAAAAGTTACAGAACTGGGGTTCAAACTCATGTGCAAAATAACACTATAATGGTCGAAATGGCTGCTTCATCTCCTTGATGTCTTGCTAAATTATTTCCCCTTCTTTACTCATATCTCTTTTTATAGTTTTCAAATTTCTAGCCCATGTGAATTTGTTCAATCTCTGCTCCTAGATCCATGTAAACATTTTCACATGTTCATCCAAATTCTTCTTTGTCTACACCCCTACTGAGCTCTCTTTGATGTGGAGAACTTGGCAGATCCTTCCCAGCAAAGCAGCATGCTTCATCCTGGGGGGTTGAGTGGGGTGTGTGTGTGTGTGTGTGTGTGTGTGTGTGTGTGTGTGTGTGTGTGTGTTTAACCTCCTCCTAACTGGCCTGCTTGCCAAAACTTAGTATAATTTTAAACCAGTTTCATTTCCCTCCAGTGAATATATTTCAAAGACCACCTATCTTGGTTCTGCTTCACTGTTGATGGATTTTTTTCTGCTGGCCTCTGTTGAATGGAGAAACACTCCTCTAAAAGGACTATGGAACAGTCCCCCGAACATCAATGCTCCCTATCTTTGACCTGGATGTAGGTATCTTTGGGTAAGTCTCATAACCCTTGGTAACTTCCCAATACTTTTATGCTTGAACAGGGATGATATTCTGGTCATCCCATTTATTTTATGCTAAAGGAGGGCAAAACATTTTTTAATGTTGCCTGCAACATGTTGATATTTCCTGCCTGTCATTCAGATTGGATGACATAGACATGGAAATGAATATTCTTAAAGATAGTGTCCCCATTTTGCATTAGTGCCTGATTATTAATTCCCCAAACTGCTTAGCATCTGCCTGTGCCATTTCTCATTTTAATTAGAGGGCCAGTCCAGGGCATAAATCCTTTTGTCACCTAAATTTTAGCCATTCATCTAAGGCAAATCAGCTGCCTTGCCTTTTGCTGCTTTCTTTCACTGTCTTACTTTTCAATCTTGTTGCAGCAGGATTGGTTATTATGAAAACTGAATAATCTGTGTTCTTGAAGGGCAACAAAGAAATCTGCAGAAAGCCAGATAACTGAGAATATGATCAATATTGACACAGACTTTAGAAATAAGATATTTAATATTCGGTTATACATTTATTTGGTGAAATGTGTTATAATCATTCTGCTTGCATGTGAAGAATACCAGAATATGACTAGTGCTGGCAGCCTCTTGGAAAGACGCTGCATCAAAAAGCTCAGCCAAGGCCCTGGCCCAGTAGGGTAGCTCAGCTGGTTAGAGCATCGTTCCAATACCCCAAATTGTGGGTTTGATCCCCAGTCAAACACATACAAGAAGCAACCAATGTATGCATAAATAAGTGGAACAACAAATCAATGTTTCTTTCTCCCTTTCTCTCTCTCTGTAGAATCAACTAAAAAATACTTAGCCAGAAAAGGGACCTAGATATATGATTAATTAGCCATCCTATACAGCTTTCTAATTTAAAAAATTTAAAGAAGTTTAAGTGAATTATTTTAACTTTAACCAAACCTGAAAAATAAGTTTCAGTGCATGTTGTAAGAGAATTCTCATTATGCTTCTGATGACGTTATGTCTCTTTGTTCAGAACTGAATAGAAAGCAACAATCACTGTGAAGCATTTTTCTTTTTAATTTTCAAAACCTTTTACTAAATCTCTTAGTCCTCAAAATTGGGGACTGGGATAATATTGATTTCAGAGTTGCTATTCTTAATAAAAATAAAGTAATTATATTATTCAAGTAGTGGAATCATAATGTAAATATCTCACACACATAAAAAATAGATAACTGTCATATTACCACTGAACCATGTTCCTTACCAGTTTTACAAGTAGAGCCTTAGCTGCCTGGTATCACCGTGCATGAAGCAGATAAGTGTAAGAGCAGTAAATGATTGTGTCAACCTCTGAGTGAGAGCTTGGTGGCATCAGAGTGCAGCACCTCCATAAGCTATGGCTATCTTGAAGTGCTTAGAAACTATATGAATTTATTACATGGTAATCACTTTTTTCAGGGAGAGAATGCTTGTAGGGAACTTTGAAAAAATACTGGAATGGTTGGTTCCTAGTGCTGTCCAACTAGGAAAAGATCCATCTTTCAGAGCCTGTCAGCAGGTGGACCTATAGATGGCTTGTTCTAAGGTATCACTCCAGCAACAAATATTATTGAAAGGTCTCCTACATGCCATGTACTGTGCTAAGCATTCAGTAAAAGACCATAAATAAAATAGATACTATGGCCCCTTAGAGTTTTCATTCAAGTGAGGGAGACAACGAATAAACAAGTAAATCAATAAATACGTGTATTTGCAAAGTATGGTAAGTGCAGTGAAGGAAATGAAAAGGGTATATTGATAGAGTGATGGGTGTTGTAGAAGTGGCATATGCTTAGACCTGAAATATGAGAAGGATCATCTTTGTCAAGGGTAACAGTGAAGGGGGAGACACAGAGCAAAAAGGATAGCCTAGGTGATGCTCTGAGAAGGATACTAAAGGGCCTGTGTGCAAATGAGGTAGTGCCTTATAAGCCATGGTAAGGAGTCTGAGATTGTGTTTTATTAAAAATACTAAGTACACAGGTCAGTATTGTATTGTCTTCAAAAGAGGAGGGGCATGAGCCTCTCCCTGGAAGAGGCCAATAGTGGAGATGGGAAGTTCAGAGAGAAGGACTCACCAGTGAACTGATGATGGTGGCTTGGGTCAGGGGGTAGCTGCGGTGATGAGAGAAGTGGATGGATTGGAAGTGATTCTGTACAGAAAACAATGGGACTTCCAAGTGATAGAGATAAGTGTTAGGGATGATTCCCAGTTTTCTGCTTTGACAAAATGTGTGAACTGTGGCCCAATTTGCTAAGATGGGGAGGAGGGAAAGAGACAGGTGATTTTTTTGTTTATTTTATGGGAGATTCATGGCAGTTATTAAGAGTTCAGTATGTGGGTGTGCTAAGTTTGAGATGCCTGTAAGATAATCAAGTAAAATGTCAAATAGACCCTTGGATATTCAGTTTACATATAGTTATTTAATAACGACTTCGTGTCATACAATGTTCAATTATGAGGAAGATGATTTTGCATGTAGGAGAAGTTTGGGCTTGATAAACAATCAACTGAGCCCTGCCTATGTGTCTCAACTGGTTGGAGCATCATCTTGTGCATCAAAGTGTCGCAGGTTCAATTCCCACTCAGGGCACATACTCTGGTTATGAGTTCAATCCCCAGTTGGGGCACATGCAGGAAGCGACCAATCAATGTTACTCTCTCACATTGATGTTTCTTGATCTCCCCCTTTCTCTCTCTCTAAAAATCAATAAAAACATATCCTTGGGTGAGGATTAAAAAAAGAAAATCAATTTAGAGATGCTTAATGCTGGCTTCATTAGAAGTGCACATGGCTTTCTGCTGCCCCTCTAATAGGCTATGACATGAGACCTGTCATGACTAGCTGAGAGTTACTAAGTACTCCTGAAGAAGGAGATAAATTACAGCTTTATATACTACCCATCAAACTGTGGATTAAATGACACCTGAGTGACTGGAGTCAGTCAATTCAATGTGCAAAGAATACTATCACTTATTTATAATAGCAAAATATTAATACAATCTAAATATGTAGCACAGAAGGAAAGATTAAGTAGGGTGTCCTATATAATAAAAGGCAAATATGCAAATAGACCAAACAGGGGAACAACCGAACAACCGGTTGCTATGACATGCGCTGACCACCAGGGGGCGTGCACAGAACATGGTGGGCATTGGCAGCAGGTGGCAGAGCGTGGAACATGGTGGGCATCGGCCATGGCAGGATGGTGGAGCAGGTGAGCAGGGGTGCCAGACCAAGACAGGTGAGCAGGGGTGCCAGTCTCTGTCATTGGGGCGAGCCTCTGGTGGTTACTGAAAATTCTTTGCTCCTGCATGCCATGGTCCTCCCTGGTGCTCGCACCTGCTGCCGGTGCCGGCCCTGCTCATACCCATTGCCGGCACCCAGTGCCAGCCCCAATCACTCGTGCCCTCAGCAGGTGCCAGTGGCAGCTGCCAACCTCAATTGCCCCTTAGGGCTTCTCTACCTCCCCCTGCTCCTGAGGGGCGATCAGGGCAGCAGCCACCACTAGAACCTGCTGACAGTGCTGGCTGTGCTTGCACCCACTGCTGGTAACAACCCCAATTGCTCCACACCATCAGCAGGTGCGAGCGGGGCCGGTGCAGTCAGCACATGGGTGCAGCAGCAGCGGGAAAGGGGCTTCCAGCAGACAGGGGGTGGGGGAGGAGGGCCACAGCAGGAGGGGCCAGGTGGGGGCATGGAGGATGGGCCGAGACCCGCCCCCATGCCCACCACAGCCTCTCAGCCCACAGTTCCTTTCAAGGTGCACAAATTCGTATCCTGGGCCCCTAGTATGTATTCCTATAAAAGAATGTTAAGCCCAGCTGGTGTGGCTCAGTGGTTCAGTGTTGACCTATGAACCAGGAGATCACAGTTGGATTCCCAGTCAGGGCACATGCCTGGTTTCAAGGGTTGATCCCAGTGGGGGTGTGCAGGACACCGTCAATCAATGATTCTCTCTCATCATTGATGTTTCTCTCTCTCTTCCTCTCTCTTCCTCTTTGAAATCAATAAAGATATATTTTAAAAATAAAATAATGTTAAGCACTCATAATGTATTTGGAAAAATATTTAATGAGACAAGATAAAATATTTAATAGCATGAAGTAGTATTTTAAACATATAAATGAAAAGTAGGCTAGTAAGTCACATCTATAATGTGATTTTAGCTTTCTTTAAAGACAAAGTAATATATGCATAGAAAAAAGACGAAGGAAATGAGTAAAAATGTCAATTATAGTTATCAACAGCTGGTGAGATTTAAAATGAGTTTCGTATTTTCTCTATGCTTTTGAGTATTTTCAAAATGTTTTTAATGAAACTATTTTACAGTTCTAAGTGGAAGGCGTTGGTGTTTATTTGAGAGAAAAGAGAACCATGATAGGAACTTTGGGAAATAGGAGGAACAAGTCAATATGACTCCTATCGTAAGTTACATGAATAGACTAGATCTATGAAAAACAGGTCTATTATTTCCTCTTACGTTACTTAAGGTATCAGCACTTCTGTATATTATAGCCAGGATATCATATGGAGAGGCCTTGTAGGGAAAGTATACCAAAGATGAGAGAGATATTTTCCACAAGAGCAGGAAAATAAGATAACATGTGAAATTGTTATCGTTAATTAACATTTCTGGTGCACTTATTATGTATCAGGCACTCTTTTTACATATTTTGCATTTAAGAAAGAAAATTGGAGAATGTTAAATGTACACTAAATTAATTTGTATTAAACACCAT
>NW_005369365.1:524869-532164 GCF_000412655.1 Myotis brandtii | reverse complement strand
TCTGGGTGAGGGACTGAGGGCCGTTTTCAGGCTGGCGGGTGACTGAAGCTCCCAACTGCTCCTTTTTTTCTTTTTTTCTTTTTTCTATTCTCCAGCAGCTTTAGCTCTGAGGCCTTGCTACTGAAAACATAGATACAACGTTTCGGTCCGAGCCCGGGTGAATGGAAGCCCTTTTCTGGGGTTTTGTTTAGCTTCTTATTTGCAACATAGTACATAGTTGCTTAGAGTTGCAACTGAGAGGCTGGCAAGTGAGGCGGCGAACGTTGGAGTTCGCAGCAAGCAAGCCTCCCTGCTCGCTTCAGTGCCTGGCTGCCGGCCGCCATCTTGGCTGGCAGTTAATTTGCATATCTCCCTGATCAGCCAATGGGAAGGGTAGCGGAGTGACACCAATTTGCATGTTTCTCTTTTATTAGTGTAGATATAGTGCTAGGAATATCTTCATCACAAAGAAATAGTGGTGTGTTGAGTTTGTAGGGAATTTTTCTGTAATCTTATAATACTGTTTTAGGGTCTACTTATAAATCAGATTTTCTGAGAGCCTCCCCCCCTCTTCTTTTGTTAAAAAATAAGTGTCCTATAAGTGGGATCACTGGGTCAAACGACAGTTCCATATTTAATTTTTTGAGGAAAATCCATACTGTTTTCCATAATGACTATAAAAGTCTGCATTCCCACAGCAGTGAACTAGGTTTCCCTTTTCTCAACATCCTCATCAGCACTTGTTTGTTGATTTGTTGATGGTAGCCATTCTGGTAGGTGTGAGGTGATACTTCATTGTGGTTTTACTTTGTATCTCTCTAATGATTAGTAACTTTTTTTTCATATGACCCTTGGCCATCTTTATGTCTTCTTTCAAGATTGTCTATTTAGGACCTAAGAACCCTTGACACCAATTAGAAAGAATATATGTACCCATATGTTCATAGCAGTGCTATTTACAATAGCTGAGGTCTGGAAACATTTCAAGTGCCCATCAGTAGTGAATGGATGAAAAAGCTGCAGTACATTTACACCATGGAATACTATGCAGCTGAAAGAAAGAAGGATCTCTTACCCTTTGAGACATCATGGAGGGACCTGGAGAGTATTATGCTAAGTCAGAGAAAGACAAGATCACATGATCTCAGTCATATGTGTAATCTAATGAACAAAATAAATTGATAAACAAAATAGATCCAGAGTCATGGAAACATGGAAGAGACCAAAGAATCTTAGAGGAAGGCAGGGAGACCGGGATTGAGAAGATATTAACCAAAGATCATATATGCATAAGCCACAGATACAGACAATAGTGCGGTGAAGGCCTGGGGAGGGGGAGGAGTTGAGGGGAAGGGTTCAATGGGAGTAAAAGGGGGTCATCTGTAATACTTTCCACCATAAAGATCAATTTAAAACAAAAAGTGTCACTGCCTTACGAACAATAGCACCAAAGAGAAAGACTGTGCTTTCAGAGGACATTTGCTTTAAAGCAAGGCCTGTTGCCTAGTCTCCAGGTAGAGGAGTGAACATTCTAGAAACTAAGAGAACATAATTCCAATTCAGATATAAATCCATGTCTGAGATGGAATCAAGCTTGCATCTGAGAGGAACAGAATTAAAATATAACCCCCTCAAGGGCAAACTAGACCACTACACCATGGACAAAGCCCCTCCGTATCAGCCATCTTGGAACTCCGCCCAGAGGGTGCCTTTTGCCTTTTCCTCCCACGACCCCTTGGAGAAGAGCTTCATGGTGATGAGGCAAAGCATTGGATTCTCTCTCAGTACTGATCAAAGTACCTCCCCTTTAGAGCTAACATTTCAGGACTAAGCTTTACTAATTTTGACACCCTACTCAGAGAAGAATACAATGAAAATAGAGCAGCACAAATGTTGCACTGATTTTGAAAATATTAGCTTAATATTTTACTTCAATGAGTCCAAATTAGGTGTGTTGGAGAAAAAATAATATTTCCAATTTATGAGAGAAATTTTGTAATTGAGTGAGAAATTAAATACTCAAGTGTGGTTTCCGGTACTTATGTATTCTTATGTTGCTCTCCTGACCTCATTTTCTTTTATTAAAGTTTGAAATACATTCCTAAATTGAATATTCCAATATCATTACTGAGAAAATATGTGCCAGTAACAACAAATTATAACCGCCTTAGGTCATTGAACTGACAAAGGTGAGGTTTTACCTAACCCACTGGTGCTCTAACTGAAAACACTCAAGTGGTTGCAGGGACGTGTTGATATCAGCATTTGAAACAATAGGGCATATACCAAATCCAAACACTGTTCCATTTGACTTGTTCTCCTCTTGGGAGAGACTCTGGCTGTAACCCAACCCATGAATACCCCTGGATGTTATCTGTCACTATCAACACTGCTAATCTATCCTTCACATTGTGGAATACTCCTGCTCTAAGATGCCACTAGGAGCAAGGGGACAGCTGGAGTTTTAAATAAAGTTGGTTCTAGAAATAGGACATGGCAGGAATGAGATCCTTCAGTGTGTCTTTATATGTCAAGATATTTCTGGAGACCTAAAAGAATTCGGGCTAAATAATTTACTGGTATTACCCAGGGAAGGGAAAAGTGCTGGTAGTAAAAATATTTCCACAATGATAGGCATTAAAAATGAAATACTGAGTCTCAAAATTATCCTATTGGTAATTCCTGGTTTAGAAGACTCTTGGTTCACATATGAACAAACCAACATTACATGTTTACATACATTACAGTTGACCACAAACATAATATAATGTACCTAAAGACAGTGTTTTACAATTGACGTGATCCATTAGCGAGTTGTGAAATCAATGTTGTGAGCTGAAACTTTTCCCTTTTTATTTTTAAATAGATTTATAGAATTAAAATGTATCAGAGTGCATCTTATATTAAAAAAGTAAATATGGCTTAATAAAATGCTTGTTTCCGTGTGTATGTATTGGGTAGGTATGTATATTATATCACAATGTGAAATAAAATTTAAAGCCACTATCATAGGAAATTTATGTTTCTGTGATAATAACGAGTCACACTTTAAAAATTTCTCTCTAAAATTGAATTCTAACTTCCAAAGCTCCCTGTGTATGCCTGTGTGTGAGAGAGATTATGCAATAGAAAGTCACACACACAAAAATATGTTACCATGGAGTTCCAGTTATTTCCATATCATTTCCAGTCCTCTCAGAAGTAGCAGAATATCCTCTTCTCTGGTAGCATTATGGAAATTTGCTAATGAACAGTGTTTTATGAAGAGTGAACCCATTCCAACCTACACAGCAATA
Organism: Myotis brandtii; assembly: GCF_000412655.1. Classification (NCBI taxonomy): domain Eukaryota; kingdom Metazoa; phylum Chordata; class Mammalia; order Chiroptera; family Vespertilionidae; genus Myotis; species Myotis brandtii. The sequence continues at coordinate 528,889 of NW_005369365.1, read as the reverse complement.
GACATCAATAAAATAACAAGAGTACCCACTCCATGGGAGAACATATTTGCCAATGATATATCCAGTAAGGGGTTAACCTCCAAAATCTACAAAAAATTCATAGTGTGGTGATAAAGTTAACAAAAGAAAGATAAACAATCCAATTAAAAAATGGGCAAAGGATCTCAATAGACACTTCTCCAAAATGGACATACAGAAGGCCAAAAGACATATGAAAAAGTGCTCAAAGTCACTTATCACCTGAGAGATGCAAACCAAAATGACAATGAGGTACCACCTCATACCTGTAAGAATGGTTATCATTAATAAATCAACAAACAACAAGTGCTGGTGAGGATGTGTAAAAAAGGAAATGTGTGCACTGCTGGTAGGAATGCAGACTAGTGCAGCCACTGTGGAAAACAATTTGGAGTTTCCTCAAAAAATTAAAAATGGAACTTCCATTTGACCCAGGGATCCAACTTCTAGGAATATATCCCAAGAACTCAGAAACACCCGTCAGAAAGAACATATGCACCCCTATGTTCATAGCACCACAATTTACCATAGCTAAGATTTGGAAACAGCCTAAGTGACCAACAGCAGATGAGTGGATTAAAAAACTATCATACATTTATACAATGGAATACTATCCTATATAATAAGAAAGGAATATGCTAATTATCCGTTACACCGTAACATCACAACCAATCTATAAGTGGTGGAGAGCTGCAGGAGGGTGGGGCAGCAAGCTACGAGCAGAGAGGTACCAGCGGTGGTGGGCAGATGGCCAGCTGAGGCAAGCGGCAGCAAGCTACTCATGCACAGATTCATGCACAGGGCTACTAGTGTAGCTATAAAAAAGAAAGAACTCTTACCATTTGCAATAGCATGAATGGACCTAGAAAGCATCATGCTAAGCGAAATAAGCCAGTCAGAGAAAGATAAGCATCACATTATCTCACCCATATGTGGAATCTAATGACCAACATATACTGATGGACAAAATAGACCAGGAGACATAGAAACATCGAACAGACTGTCAAACCTCAGAGGGAAGGCAAGGGAAGTTGGAGGAGGGAAGAGATCAACCAATGACATCATATGCATAATATGCATAACCCAAGGACACAGACAGTAGGTGGTGAAGGCTTGGAGGAAAGGGGGAGGGAGAGGGCAATGGGGGGGGGGATATGTAACACTTTCAACAATAAAAATTTATTTTAAAAAAAGAAACGTGAACCCCCTCCCAAAAAAGAAATATGGTCAAGGGAAACAGAACACCATGTTGATTGATTGATTGGCACTTTATTCCTGGGCAACTAAACAAGAGTAGCATTTCTGTTTCTTATATAAAGACATTCAGAATTCTTTTGGAAGAACTTATAGGATGAGCAGTTGACTTTATAAACTATAAAAAAAAAATTGTGAGGTCCCTACATGGAGGAGGCAGTCACATGCCCCTGACTTCCCAAATTAAAACTAAAGTTATGCAATAGACAATGCAAAGAAATAGGGCCTTCCTAAGGTTATGTACATAATTCCAGGGCAAAATGTATGACATCTAGAAATAGGCCTCATCACTTAACATAGATGTTCAATTTGAATGTTTGATAAATACTTATAGTAAGGGTTTATTATAAATAAGCTGTTCATCAGATTAAATGCATGGATTTAATTAAATTGCTGCTTGTTGAGACATGTTTTATTGCTGTTACTATAAGTAAATAACACGTAAAGTTTGTTTGGAGAATTGTGCTTTTTTTAAACATTTGACTTGAAAAGCATTTTAAATGAACCATTTAAATTATAAAGTAGAATCATTATTCTTCATCTTCTTTAAGATACTAGAGGAGACATGAGGACACCAGACCAGCCTCTAATGATGGACATGAGTAAGCAGGATAATAAATAAATGGCTTTGGAGTGAATTCTGCTGTCTTAGGATTTGATGAGATAAGGGGTGCTTAGTCACAGGTCTATTTTTGTTGTTCATGGGTTCTTTAGATCTTTTTCAATAGGCGTCAACCATTTTTGCCAAACTTAGTCTCCTGCTACATTCTAGCCCAAGCCCTCCTTGCAGATCTGAACTTTTACTTGTTCTTTGAAGCCCCAAGTCTCTCTGCCACTCTCATGCCTCTCCTGATTACCAAAGGCATAAGTGATAACATCCTCTGGAATTCCTGAGCCATGAATTATCTACTTCGATCACTTGACAATAGGAATATACTTTGTGTATTGTGCTAGTTATTACTGCTTTTTAAAACTTAGATACTTTGTTTCCCTAAATGGATTAATTGCTTCTTTTGAGCAGTCACTGTCTTCAGTGAGTTCAAAGATAATACTAATCAGCAACATTAAATTTATTCCAAGTTCATGTCAACAAAAGACAAACACTGGGATGAAAACTGGAAAGAGAAACAAAAAAAAAACATAAGGAGTGATAAAATGTGGGTTTATAATCTCAAAATGTCATTAAAATATTCACATTAGGATATCTGGAGAATTAATAGGTAATTAGCAGATAATGAATGTAACCTTTTATCATTTTATGCCAGATATTTGGGGTTAGAGTAAGAGTATGTGTTTCTTCCATTCTCATATTTATCTTCTATTGCCTCTTTTTCATCATATACTAATATTCCAGTTACTTAGGAATTATTTAGGATGACTCTGGTTGCAAGTAATAGAAATTGGTGCCAACAATGAAGGCATTCAATGGCTTAAAGCACTGGCAATCCAGAAGTAGGACAGGTTTCGATTTGCCTTAATCTACTGACTCTGTAGATTTTCCTGTGATTCATTTGGTTCTGCCATCCTGTGTCTGCTGACTTTCCCTCAGATTGGTCATAAGATAGTGGCAATAGTTCCATGGCCAGTATTTGCACATGACAAATTGTTCAAAGGGAAAAGAAAATGGGACACTTTTATCATCTTTCCCAGAACAACAGGGTAGAACTTTCCTAAGATGATCCTGCATGTGATATCCCAGCGCAAGTTATATCATGTGACACCTCCTAGGAACTTAACCAGACCAATCACACCCACTCTTGCAGCTGTGAGTGGGCCATGATTCACCTAAGAGACCTGAGCTGAGTGGAAAATAAGAAGATACGTTAAAAAAACTGGGTTCTCTTGAAAAAAAAAAAAGAAAAAAAAAAAGATGCTGAAAAGGCAACCAAAAAATATCCCCACTCCAGTTTTTCAGAAAGTCTTTTCTTTCCAAAAAGAACCTAAACAAACCATTCTAATGATCACCTCTCTGTTTCTCAGTGTATGTGTTGGCTTTGTTAAATATAAATGCTTCCTGTATTTCCCACAATAATTTCACAGACATATCCCTGGAGAAAACTAATAAATATTTAATTATTTTAGAGGAACCCATCCTATCTAATAATAGACAAACATGGTAATTGACCATACCTTCGCTATGCCTCCCATTGGCTAATCAGCAAGATATGCAAATTAACCCAACCAAGATGGCAGCCGGCAGCCACGCAGCTGAAGCGAGTAGGAGGCTTGCTTGCTCCAGTGATGGAGGAAGCCAAGGTTCACCGCCTGCCACGGCCTGGCTCTGAGCTCCGAAAGCAACAAAGTTTCAATTATAGAAGCTAAACAAACCCCAGATACCTGCTTTCAGCAGGCCGTGGCCACAGAGCTGGAGCAAGCAGGAGCCCGGCCCTCAGCTCCAGTGACAGCAACAAAGTTTCAATTATAGAAGGTAAATAAATCCCAGAATAAAAAGAAAAAGAGAAAAAGGAGAGGCTGGGAGCTTCAGTCACCGGCCAGCCTGAAAATTGCCCTCAGTCCCTCACCCAGACTGGCCAGGCACCTCAGTGGGGACCCCCACCCTAAAGGAGGTGTGGCCAGCCTCAAAACAGCCATCAGCCCCTCATCCAGGCTGGCCAGGCACCCCAGTGGGACCCCCACCCTGATCCGGGACACCCTTCAGGGCAAACCAGCTGGCCTCCACCCATGCACCAGGCCTCTATCCTATATAGTAAAAGGGTAACATGCAAACTGACCCTAACAGCAGAAAGA
>NW_005369365.1:508336-524511 GCF_000412655.1 Myotis brandtii | reverse complement strand
CCCCCCCCCCCCCCCCCCCGAGTGCACAAATTTTTGTGCACCGGGCCTCTAGTATATATATAAAAGCCTAAGCAACCATCCAACCATCAACTAGTGAATATGTCTCTCTGTTATGTTGACTTTTAATGGCTCAGTTATATTGATTCAAATTAAATGAACTGGTGATAATATTTTCTTGATTTTTTTCATTTTTTTCTTGAATTATCATTTTATTAGATTTCATTTTTGATTAGTAATTTTCTAGGAATCATTGTCCTAGAACAGTATTAATATCAAGATCCTATAAATCAGACTGACTAAAAAGAATCAATAGGTTTTGTTAATCACTAGACAAAACGCCAATATACATAATAATAAAAAACTATTAATTCATTGAAGTCAGCAATGGCAACAACAAATACACATACATGCTAGGACACACGTGCATATATGCATGCATGTCTGTCTGTCTCTCTATCTTTATGTATGTATATGAAAGGAGATAAAACCAAATGAAAAAGAAAAAGGAATGATTAAGAAATATATGAAAAGAGATTCAACATCCTATATAAATAAGCTACATGATTGAATATATACCAGTGATATAACACAGTAATGCATAATGACAAATTACTTTTCTACTATAAATTGAAAGCAATGTAGAGAGAAATAGAAGGCACAGTTCTTGCCCTTGTTATCCTGCCACTGAATCTGTTATAAGACCATTTTATTTTATATAGTTTAAAATGTGTAAAGAATTTTGAGGAAGCAAAGTTTGTAAACGAGGCCCCTTGTAGGCACAAATTGTTTGAGCCCCAGGACTTTCCATTTATTGATGGGTTCAGATGCCTGCACTCTTCCTACAGGCATCACAAATAAAGTGTTGTTAACAGTTGAATGATATTGACAGAGCTATCAGCAATTTGTGGATTTTCATTTTGAACTGTGGCATCCTGAATAAGTTGAAGCAGAAATAATATCTCTGTGTTGAAAGATTTCAAACTCCTTTTATTGATAGGTGAAATACTGGGCTAGAAATAAGTGACTGAAGAACGCTTTCAGAGGGCAAAATAACAACTGGATGGCTAACTACAGTTGTGGAAGGGAAAAACAAGAGGAAGGAAAAAGAAAATAGCCTTGTATTGGTGTATTAAGCTTCAATCCACCTTAGGCTCTTTATCTAGTTTCATCAGGTTTGCCTCTCTGCTTTATTCTCTTCAGAACTCTAGAAGGAATTATCAGCAACTCAACCCTTTGGCAACACTTAGTGAGAAATGCTAGGAGGTTAGCGAGATGAACCAGTGTAATGACATCTTCCTGCCTGGGACAAAGATACCATTCATCATCTTTTAAGTAGACACACAATGTTGCTGGACAAAACCTCAGCCATGAATGACATCAATGTCCCATAGTGAGTTGACCTTTGTCCCAATGTCTACATGGAGTGGGGATCTCAGGGCTGGATAGTGTGATCCTTGCTAGAACTTCTGGGAAAATTAATGAGCTAAATTAGTTGGTTAATTATCTGTATCATTGAACTTGGTGCCTTAATGGGAAAAGATAGTTCAGACATGGCATGGCTGTAAGCAAGGAATGATAATGTGGCATATATGCTATAACTGACAGACTTGAGTGCACTTAAATAATGTGGAATGAAATAATCCATCCACTCCAAAATAAGTGTCTCCATTTTCTTCCTTTATTTCATACATTTCTTGTTCTGACTTATGCCTCACTCAGTTTCCTTAAAATCTATACAGCTTTCCTTCTAACTTCATTTGTCTTTTGATTGATACTGTCTTTGTTGAACAAAGCTACTCAGAAAGCTTTCTCTATCCCCTACGTGTCAGACAGTCCTCTGAATGTTTATAATCTTGCCAAAAGCTGAAGTTCTCCTCAGTTGGCATGGGTCTTTGCTTCACAGTGACATGGGAATCTAATTGTTGACTGCTTCGTAACATGGTTTTGCCATGCATTCTCTGAGCCTGAGCATAACATACAAATTCATCATTAAAGCCAAATCCCAAAGGCATTATACTCAATGAAATCAAGATGTAACAAGAACATAAACATGCTGCCCTAGCCGGTTTGGCTCACTGGATAGAGCATCGGCCTGGGGACTGAAGGGTCCCAGGTTCGATTCCGGTCAAGGGCATGTACCTTGGTTGCGGACACATCCCCAGTAGGGGGTGTGCAGGAGGCAGCTGATCGATGTTTCTCTCATCAATGTTTCTAACTCTCTATCCCTCTCCCTTCCTCTCTGTAAAAAAATGTTTCTCTCTCATCGATGTTTCTAACTCTCTATCCCTCTCCTTTTCTCTCTGTAAAAAATCAATACAATATATTAAAAAAAGAACATAAACATGCCAAGCCTGACACATACACCCCTACAATAAAGCAGATATCAGTGAGTATTGAGTAAACTCAGTCACCACACTCGACAGCTACCATGGCTCACACTGGGCTTCGCCCCCAACTGAAGTCACATGGCCTTAGCAACACATAGGAGGAGAATTACCATTATCATAGAAGGTTCTGTTACTGTAGACAGTCGGGGAGCACTGGGGAGTCTCCCCCACAGGCCAAGATGGTGCAGAGGGTGGGTGATTACACTAAGCAGGGAAATAGCTAGAAAAACAGAGCCCCAATGAACCGAAGCTAGAAAGATGAATGGATGGGGCCCCAGTGCATCAAAAGCTAGCAAGATAATTGGATAGGAAAAAACCCCACTTCTCCCTATTCCTATAAGAACCTCGGGCTTGAGCAAGAAGGTGAGATGGTCTTTGAGACCAGAGTCCACCATTCTCTCAGGTCACAGTACTTGAATACACCTCTTCCTTTTGCATCAGCACCTGTCTCATGAGTTGGCTTTCATTGTGATAGGCAGCCAAACTTGCATTTTCGGTTACAGTTCTTCCAGTAGTTTACAAGTCTAACAATTTATTATCTCTTCTTCATGAAAAGTAAAAGTATTCAATATGAGATACCATGGTTTTCCTAAATATATGCCTCTTGGAAAACCACACAGAGCAAACATTATATTCTTAAAAAGACGTGCTATTTCAAATAGAAATAGTAGCTAAAATAGCCAAGTTTTTATTAGCTTTACCATTGTTCACCTGACTCTTACCCTTTCTGACCTGGCACATCAGAACTCCTCCTACTCCCTGAGAACATGGGACTATAGGTATCATATGCTATTGCCCTTTGATCCACCACATGATCCAGACTGATGGATGGGGAAGAGATTCAGCTACTTGGTTTGGTATTTGATTTTATAGGAAGAACAAGCCATTTAATTGGCTCATTCATCCATTTACAAAATTATTATTAATTTATTTATGAAATGGTGCATACCTTGTATAAGCCCTGCTTAACTTAAAAGATGCAAATAATTTAGATGGATAAAACTTATGGTGTGGTATGGAAGAAGAACATTAGGGCATTAAATGTAATTACAAAAGCAGTAAATTAATGATGCGGACAATTAGAGCTGTAATGGGGAAGCAGGGGTGCTGTGAGTCTGGGAATACAGGAACTCAGGAAGACTTCCCAAGGGAAGTGACATATTGTATAAGTCCTGAAAGCTGTATAGAACTTTTCCAGGCAAAGGCAGTAAAAGGCCAAGAGCATTTTTATCAGAAAGAACAGTGTCTGTAACAGTGTTGAGGAGAGAAAGAGCCCAATGTGTGGGAGGAACTGAGAAAAAACTCCCAGCCAGGCTTGGAGAATGAGAAAGATCAAGATAAGGCTAATGATATTGGCAAAGGTCACATCATGTAAGGCTTTCTCCTGCTCCTGAAGGAGTTTGGATTTATCTTAAGAGCAATAAGAAGTCATTGAAGAATTTTAAGTTGAGTGGTAATCCTATATTATAAAAGGCTAATATGCAAATTGACCAAATGGCGGGACGACCGTTGCTATGACAATCACTGACCACCAGGGGGCATACACTCAATGGAGGAGCTTCCCCTCGGTGGTCAGTGCACTCCCAGAGTGGGAGAACCGCTCACCCAGAAGCCCTGAGCCAGGCTCAAGGCTGACAAGCGCAGCAGCAGTGGCAGGACCCTCTTCCGTCTCGATGGCAGCATGAAGGATGTCCAACTGATGGCTTAGGCCCTGTGGGGAGCAGGCCTAAGCCATCAGTTGGATATCCACCGAGGGCTTCCAGACTGCGAGAGGGCACAGGCTGGGCTGAGGGACCTCCCCAAGTGCATAAATTTCATGCACTGGGCCTCTAGTATGATATAATGAGCGGGAATACAGGAACTCAGGAAGACTTCCCAAGGGAAGTGACATATTGTATAAGTCCTGAAAGCTGTATAGAACTTTTCCAGGCAAAGGCAGTAAAAGGCCAAGAGCATTTTTATCAGAAAGAACAGTGTCTGTAACAGTGTTGAGGAGAAAAAGAGCCCAATGTGTGGGAGGAACTGAGAAAAAACTCCCAGCCAGGCTTGGAGAATGAGAAAGATCAAGATAAGGCTAATGATATTGGCAAAGGTCACATCATGTAAGGCTTTCTCCTGCTCCTGAAGGAGTTTGGATTTATCTTAAGAGCAATAAGAAGTCATTGAAGAATTTTAAGTTGAGTGGTAATCCTATATTATAAAAGGCTAATATGCAAATTGACCAAATGGCGGGACGACCGTTGCTATGACAATCACTGACCACCAGGGGGCATACACTCAATGGAGGAGCTTCCCCTCGGTGGTCAGTGCACTCCCAGAGTGGGAGAACCGCTCACCCAGAAGCCCTGAGCCAGGCTCAAGGCTGACAAGCGCAGCAGCAGTGGCAGGACCCTCTTCCGTCTCCATGGCAGCATGAAGGATGTCCAACTGATGGCTTAGGCCCTGTGGGAAGCAGACCTAAGCCATTAGTTGGATATCCACCGAGGGCTTCCGGACTGCGAGAGGGCACAGGCTGGGCTGAAGGACCTCCCCGAGTGCATAAATTTCATGTACTGGGCCTCTAGTATGATATAATGAGCATTTTAAAAGATTACTCAGTGCTTTATGCAGCATGGGCTTTGGTGGTGACAATTGAAAGTCTGAAAATCAGTTTAATCAAGAGTCTTTATATGACGACCTGAATTAAGTAACAATATACATGGAAAGAAGTAAACAGCTGCAATAAATACCTAAGAATTGCAATTGGTAGAAATTGATGATTTGGGGAATGTGGGGAATGGGAAACAGAAAGGAAGAAAATGGCAGGTGAAACTGAAACATATAGCATTTTTTTCTTTTGAGCCATTTTTGCAATTGTGTGGTTATTCAAACTATGGAGCTGTTTTAAATAGAATTAAGCTTAAGCATGGGAACAGAGGCTCAATATATTCTCGCTAGACAGACATATAAAATCCAGTTGGAAAAAGACTGTTAGGACATAGAGAAAGGGGAGGAATATTAAAAATGCAAAACAGAAGGAAACTGTCTCCTTTCATATTTATTTGTGACAGGTGAGCCAGTCCATCATATCACCTGAACCGTGGAGAATTGTGCTATTGTATTAATTACTCTCTTTAGTGACTCTCTGAGCTTTGGACTATTTAAGTTCCAGGATGAGAAAGCACTAATGGATATGGCATTGTAGAAGTAATGAATTAGTATTTCATGCTGTGCTGCTGTCTGAGAGTTTTAAATGGTAACCCACAGACTAGCAGCATCCCATGCTTTTAGTGTTCATTCAGCCATTCACTCCTATTAGTAACAGAGCAACTCTGGGCTCATGTAAAAATTCAAAAAGAAAGAAAAGGAAAGTAGATGTCAGTGGGACACTTCAGGAAGATTAACATGCTTTGCTGTGAGGCTGTTTATGATTCACTGTATTGTGTACATTGACAATAAAACTCCAATAGTTCATATTTGAAAGGGAAGTCATGTGTCCTTTGAAAATTTCAAATCAAAGCTGCTTTGAATGAGTTGTTTTAAGAGGTGTACTTTCCACAAAAAATCCATTTGGCAAATTGGCACTGGCCACATACTGTGCCTTCACACTCAACCATTTCTATTGGCCTAACCTGGGCTTCCATATACATCACAAGTATAAACAAACATGCTTATAGCAGAATATTTTGGAGCTCCAACACAATTGTTCATGAAAACCTAATCAAACAATAGAGGAGCTCTGTGTTCTGTACAAAGTGACTTCTGAGAAGAGGCAAGGCCAAGAGCTTCAAGAACAGGAAGGAGGCTGAAGATCACCGAGAAAGGCACCGGGCTTATGTTAATGTCAGAAAAAGCACATATAAAATGCTTCGCTTGTCTCATTATCTGACTTTTCCATTCCCTCTATTGATCCTTCATAATATTATAAATTATCGTGCCAATACTGCTTTAAACTGTCCTGAATTGGGAGACCCCGTCAGGAAGAAAAAGGCATCCCCCACTTTTCAGTCATGTCTGTCTCACCCCACTGCCTGTGAGTCATCTGCTTCTAGATCTTCTGTACAAGCTAAATATCTGTTTCAGATCTCTGAATCGTTTCATCCATTCTACCTTGGCTGGGCTCCCCCAGAAAGCAAAGCCTGAGGCAAAAGCTTATGTGTAGTATTTTATTAGGGAGTGCGATCCCAGGAAGGCAGGATTGATAAGAAAAGAGAAGTGACAAGGGAAGGTGAGACTCAATACAAGGACAGGTGATCATTACCCAGCTGTCCACCTTTGGGGATTGAGTGTCACTGATGGCTTGATCTTATAGGACTGGTGGCCAAGGAGTCATATGATCAACTGTAACTTCAGACCCTGTGTCTGGGGGAGGAGGAAGGAAACATTTATCTGCCAGCTCTCACTTCCCACTGGTCAGTGTTCACTTCATGAGATAGCTGCCCCATACTTCTGATTTGCACAAGGGTAGCACTGAGTAGATCTCAAAAACTCTCTTGCTTCAGCTTTTACAAAAATAAAAGACCCAGGGCAGGAGGCTAAAGTGCTTGGTGCAATGATGGAACGTGCTTTTTGGTTATTCCTGCATGAAATTGGCCAGAATCCCAGGAAGGCTGATTATATAACAGTAGGTAAGCCAGAGCCAGTGGCTTGGGCTCTGGAGTTAGGGAGTCTGTCAGACTTTTCCAGGCCCTTGCCTTTTATTGACTTCCCTGTTACAATTTGGGCTTCGCTGCTAGAAGAACAAGATGCCCTGAAAGTACATATGAAACCAATCAAGGCAGCAGCCAGCCTCAATCTCTGAGGACCTGAAGTTAAAAAGCAGGTGAAGCAAACTACAGTCCTCACTCCTGCACTTGGCCTAGAGGCAATGACTGATCACCCCCCACCACCCATTCTACATTTCCCTTCTGCTCAGCCAGCACTGGGACTTCTCCGTGTGGCTTACCTGGAGGACTGACCCACACTTCTGTCTTTTCCCTGTCAGGCAATTGTCCATTTTTCATCACCATCACTCAACATCAAAGTACAAGACATACTCCAGTGAATCTTGGATTCCAGATATACTTCCCCTGCCTCATGGTGCAGCAGCCCTCCTAGATCCTCTTAAAAGATAGAACTACGAATTTACAGTAACTACTATATTGGCCTCTGACACACTGACCTGAGAAACCAAGTGCCCTGTGGAAGTGTCCCAACCACCAATCCTGGAAACAGGAACTTCTAACCTGGTAGAAGCTAAGATTGCAGGGACAGCAAATATAAAGTATACAGTTTGGTCATTGGGTAATGATAAGAGGGACCAATTCTACTTCTGCCCCTTTGGTTCCAGGACTCATATATTCTAACTGCTGAGAACACAATATATATGACACAGGTTAGTATGAACTGCATGTATACTAATGTATATAGGATCACACACTGACCTGTAGGGTGTTTCCCTAAACTGGTACCTTAGTTGAGCCTTTAATAGGCCAGTCCTATAAGGCCAGCTCTTTGAGGTGATGAGTCACAGAATAGCAAGATTATCTTGCTGTGTGTCCTTCATTATACTTCTTTTGCCATAAAATGTGTCTGAGATGACCTTGTATGGGACTGGTCAATAAGTTGAGGCCTTTAGAAGAGGGATGGTGAACCAGATATGGAGAATATATGGGTTCTGAGAAGGGCAAACCGCCGTCTTCATCAGAATGGAAGGGTCTGGTGTAAGAGACTGCCCCATTGTGCAATAGTCCTCCTAGCTCCTCTTATAAGGTGAAGCTATGAATTTACAACCATCTAATGGGGCTCCTTGAGAAATGGTGCATTTGAGAGCTCAGCATCAGTCTCTGCTGCTAGAAGGCTGACTATCCAGCGGTAGCAATAGCTAGATCAGTCTTGGTGAGGTACCCCATGCCATCAGACTCATGTTTAATCTTCATTCCTAACACCATGGCAACTCTGTTCATGGCCAAAGCCCATTACACCTTCACTGGGGTTGCCAAAGATGCAGATTATGGATGACATCACAGAAGGAGTCATCCTGCCCCCTGATTTTTGGCATAACCATGAGACACAAACATCTGCATATTTTGTGCCCACACACATATGCCCATCCACATGTGTCTTCCCTAGAACTTCATGTCCCTGATCCTCCAATCTTTTTTCTTCTAAGCCCCTGACTAATCAACCAATTCATCTGCCTTTCTCAATGATTATATATATATATATATATATATATATATATAATCTCAGACCATTTCTCCATCAGTACAACAGGAGTAACTAAGTGTATTGCATAAAGTTCTGTACAGCGAGGGTATCTCCCTTCATCATTGTGTTTTGGGGGTATGCTTGATTGGCACTGTAATGTAACACTATTCTAATTTTTGCTAACACCAATATATCCTGCTGACCTAGCAGTAAACTGTAAATTACTTTCAACACATTTAGTTGATCATAAGCACCCACCAACATCACCACCACCATAATGTTGGAGGTGTACATAGAAGGACAGGTATCAGTACTTCAGAAGTAAATGACAAGATAGAATGGTCCACCTCTTCATGTAATTCACGTTTTCTGGATCTGCTTAGGCCTGATCCCAAATCAAGAGTTTCTAAAATACCATCGTGAGGGTATTTTTTAAGGGCCACACCTGGCACCAACTATCTCATCCTAGGTCCCCCAGAAAGTATAGCCTGGGGTTAAAGCAATAATAATTAAATATAAGCTTATATGTCACTGCTTTAATAGGAAGTACAATGCAAGGGAAATAGAGGGAGTGAAGCATAGAAAAAGAGAGCGCCTACCTAGAGTGTGTTAATCACCAGACCATTGTTGGGTGTTCCGTATAATTGATTTCTCAGTCTCATAAGTTTCATCTTCAGACAACCCATCTGTGGGATGCAGGAGGTAAGAATTTATCTGCCAGCTCCCTTATCCAATTGCTCAAAGCAGTTGCTTCTAGTCCTCTGGGGTTGCACATGCATGGGTCCTTGATGCATGTGATCATCTTCACCTCAGCCCCAGGGTGGAGGATAAGAGGTAACATGGTTGGAACATGAGGCAGAGTTCTAACAAGTTGAAGCTCCATGAATTTGATTGGAGCTCATAAAGAGTTTGCTGAAGCAACTACTGGGCAGGAACAAGTGGCCAAAGGCTCTGGGAACCAGTAAGGTCAAGTGGAACTGACAACTCTGGCTGTCTGATACAGGATTTTTTTTACCTTTGTCATTTCCCTTCTCTAGATCCCACTTTTATCCCCCTCCAAGCCCCACCCTGATTTCTTATAGAGTCTATATCCCTACAAATCACTGTTATCTACAGTGATAATATTGTATTCTCCCCTCAATCCTTCCTTCCACCCCCAAATATATGCTCTACTGTACACAAAATTATAAAATAAGCAAAGGGAGTTTTTGTCTTCTCACTTCTTAATTTTTCTGTGTTCTTTTCATTCTTTTGGTATTGTCTTGCCAATATATCTACAGTTCAGTACAATATATATATATTACAAGCTTGGCATTTGTACTGTGGAATAAGAATATAGAGATTAAAGATGTGGGCCTTGTCCTGATCAGTTTACAGTCTATGAGGAGAAACACTAGAAAAGTGGGACATTTCTCCTAACCTGGAGGACTAACCAATGTTTCCTGGAAAAGGTAACTTTCTGAGCTGAATATTAAAGGAGGAGTAGGAATTGATCCAGAAAAGAACAATGAAAATGCATTCCAAGGACAGAAGGTCACCTGACCAAGGCACAGAGGCTAGCACAAGGTCAGAAAAAACTGGAATCAGTTCTATGTTACTTGCACATAAAATATGATACAGTGACTGGCTAATGGGTAGTAGATCATGAGGGATCTTTCATATCATAATAAGGAACCATGTATTTATTCAGTAAGTGATGCCAATCCACTGTTAAATTTTAAACAGAAAGGGTAACAGTCAGAATTAACTGGCTGAGGAGTAGAGGATCAACTTATAGCAGCATCAGGGAGACAAATTGTAGAGGTAATGCAATTTCCCAAGCAAAGGATGATGAAGGTCAGAACTAGTAATGAGGTTACAGAGGGTTAGAGAGAAAGAATGAGGTTAGAGATATGTTTAAGTAGTAATATCAGCAAATGTGTTTTATAAGCAATTAGATATAGAGATTGAGGAAAACAGAGGTATTTTGGGTAGTTCAAAAATTTGTGACTTGGGTTCCTAAGTGGATGTGATATAGGTTTGGCAGAAAAGATGCAATTAGTTCTGGATTTGTTAAGATTGATATGCCCATGGGATATCCAAATGAATGTCTAGAAGCAAGCCATGCTGGAAATATTTGAGAACCATCAGTATGAATTTGGTGGTTAAAATGTAAGAATATTGAGATCACCCAAAATAAGGGAGTATCAGAAGGGAGGAGATGAATGGGTCATAAATATATTTTATTGGATTCAATGTATAAAGAGTGGGCAGGGAAAAAGCTACCCACAAAGAGAAAGAGTGGGAATGTGAAGAGAGATAAAACAGGACCCAAGAAGAGTTTATTTTTTATTATTTTTTACTAGAGGCCCGATGCATGGATTTGTGTATCACTGGGGTCCCTTGGCCTGGCCTGCAGGGATCGAGCTGAAACCAGCTCTCTGACATCCCCTGAGGGGTCCCAGGTTGTGAGAGGGCACTCTTCAAAGTTGCTGTCACTCAGCAGCTCCTGCCCCCTGGTGGTCATTGTGTGCCATAGCTACTGGCTGGTCAGACGGTTGCTTAAGCTTTTATATATATAGATTGATTTCAGAGAGGAAGGGTGGAGAGAGAGATGGAAACATCAATGATAAGAGAGAATCATTGATCGGCTGCCTCCTGCATGCCCCACAGTGGGGATCAAGCCCACAACCTGGGCATGTGCTCTTGACTGGAATCAAACCAAGGACCCTTCAGTCTGCAGGCTGATGCTCTATCCACTGAGCTAAATCAGCTAGGGCTCAAGGAAGAGTTTTGAAGAGAGTAGAGAGGCCAGCCATGAACAAGCAGAGCAAAGCTTCACTCTCTGAGAATAGAGAAAGATAAGCAGGAATTCAAGTCTACATGCAGATAAATTTGATATTAGAGTTGGCAATTTGGATGGCCTCAGTTTTCTCAGTAAAGTAGGAAATGAAGGATATGATGGGCATGAGGGTTGAGTGGGTAGCTTCATTAGAACAGGGCAGGTATGGCTAGTCTCTGATGGTAATAGAGTAAAGTGATAGGATAATAAATCGAAGATTTGTGGGCAGCCTTGAGGACAAGCTGATGATATACACTATCAATTTTGTGGAGTGTCTTTACAGAAAATTCTCAACAGTAAACAGCAGCTGGCAAGCAGGAGGGAATAAAGCAAAATATGGGAATGATGGAGGACTGAGGTCTAGTGAGCTAGGGCACTAGTAGAATGAGGTTACAAAGTAGCTCAAGCAGCTTTATACTCTAGCTTAGTAGGGGAAGAGATTGAGAAAAAATTAAGAAATCATAAACTAGAAGAATGAGACTGAAGAGAAGTTATAATAAAATGAAAATGTGGAAAAGCTGAGAATGCAGACTAGATTATGGTCAGAAAATGAAATATGAGTTTAAAATGATCCTTAACTAGAGAGGGCCCCACTGTAATTCCATGTCCCACCACTCTACCCCACACCGTACATCCCATTAGTGCCAGCCCCAATTCATTTCTTCTTCATCAAATTGTATTTATCCTGTATCTCATGCTTTTAAAATTCAGCTAAAAGAACTAGACTAATCTGTTGAACTAATTCATGATAATATATTGATTGTTGATGAATGCTTGATATTTAGTCATTCCAGAAAATACACTCCCAATGATAATGTTTTAAAACTAGAGATGGAGCAGAGAGTCCTTTTTGGTACTGTTTTATTAATACACTACTTCCCCATCCTGAGCTCCATCCTAAGAAATTCTGATTCAGTTGCTCTGGGATCAGAACTAGACATAAGAATTTTTGCAAGCACCTCCAATAAAGAGGTAGGTCAACGGAAAAGCAACTGGGTTGTAGATGAACCTTTCTCCAGCTCCTCAAATCAATAACTTGTATATGTACTTGACTTTGGTAGTTACTGTTCTTGTTTCTTCATGAAGCTTTTCTATGCCCCCTCCTCCAGTTTTTATCTTCCCCTGACCCAACTTGCAGTAGCCTAGGAAACTTTGGTATCACTTTCTCTGGATACAATGAAACATACTGACCAAACAGAGTCAGTCAGGTTTTTTTTTGTGTGTGTGTGGGTTTTTTTTTTGGGGGGGGGGGTTAGATTCAGAAATAGATTTGGAAGTCATTCTTTACAGTGGTGTTGTTAATCTAGCTAATCTAGTATAAATCTCAGGCCAATTTCCCAGATGTTAGTAGGAGTCTGTCTATGGAAGGAACTCAAGCAGAGGTAAGTAAAATTACACAAGTCGCTAATCCTGGCCCTGGTTGTGGTTCTTGAAGTTCTTCCTTTAATCCTGTGTGCTGTCCCAATATTCTCCCCAGTTATGGGAGCCAAAAATATCAAGTTTAGTCACTTGCAACCTAAAAAGCCCTGATTAATACATATAGGTAAGATAGACCCTTCCTAAGTACACCATTGCCATTCACTTCTCTGGGTTCCTTTAGCTGTGTGGACAGAAAGACTTTTACAATTACAAATCCTATTACAGCAGAAAGAGTAGACCCTCATTAATGTGACTAACCAACAGGAATGGAAATTAGGAAAAAGTTCTAGATTGTAAAACGGATTTTATGAGAAGTAATATTACATTCAAGAACAAAAACAGCCCTGGCCAGGTAGCTCTGTTGGTTAGAGAATCGCTATGATACACTAAGGTTGCAGGTTCGATCCCAATCAGGGCACATACAAGAATCAACCAATTAATACATAAATAAGAGGAACAACAAATTGATGTTTTTTTTCTCTCTCTCTCCCCCTTTGTTTCATATGTGTGTGTGTGTGTGTGTGTGTGTGTGTGCGCGCGCGCACGTGCGCGCACTTTACAGGTGATAGCTCAATTGATGTTTTTTTCTTTTCAGATTTAACCCACTGGATTTACTAATTATTCAATGTGTGTATACATTTTTGGAGGACGCCCTGTATATATAGAGTAAAAACAACTGGAACTAGCATAAGAGTTTCCTGAGGACCTGTTTTTAGTGGATAAATAGAAAGATAGTGTGGCATAGCAGTGACTTTGGAAATTTGCTTTCTGATCTTGATTTTGCTATAATCCAGTTAAATAATATTGGGTAAATCTTTTGAGCTCTCCATTCTTATTTCAACTATAAAATGTAAATTATGTGAGTCTAGATTTTTTTATCAGTTTTAACTTATTAAATATAAAATACATAAATAGAAACATTAAATAATTTTGTGTTTAAAGTTGCTTAAGACTAGTTTGGTTTTCATTCAAACACTACCTCTTTTATCTTTTTTTGTTTTTTACTTATTCTTTGTTAATCCTCACCCTTGGCCATTTTTCCATTGATTTTTTAGAGAAAGAACCATCAATGTGAGAGAAACCCACCTATTGGTTGCCTCCTGAAAGCATCCCAACTGAGCCGGGGATCAAGGAATCAAACTCGGGACCCTTAAATCCACAGGTCAAAGCTCTATCCACTGAGCAACACTATGTAGGACTCTTTTATCTTTTTATATTCTATTAATTTGCTAAGCAAATGTTTGTGATACTCATGCAGTATATGTCAGCCTAGTTCCAAACTGAACATTCACAAATTAGAGTCTGAATCAACGAACTTGGGATGTACCCAAGTGAACAGGTGGAATTAGTGCTATCACAGAGGGAACTGTGAGAAATCTCTATCAATGGCCAAAAGCTATAAACTCACCATTGCTTCTTATTTCTCCTTAAGGCAGAGCTATAGAGGAGATGCTCTGGATTTCCCTTTAAATTGTCCCCATGAGATAATTAAACACAGATCCTTTATTTCCTAGGAAGTCTCCCACATGGGTAAAAGATGTGAAAGATCAAGGCAACATATGTGAAAATGTGTCAAGTAAAAATAAAACTCACTTATTTGAACATCTTAAATAATCAAGATAAAAAAAAGAGAATACCCAGGGAGTCATGAAAAGTTAGCTCTAGGCCAGAGAAATGTTGCTTTTAATTTCTATACAATAGAGAAAAATTTAGCACATGAATACCATTTCATTAAAAGGTATACCTTTAAAGATTTATATTATCAAAGTAGGGGCCCAGTGCACAAATTTGTGCACCTTGAAAGGAACTGTGGGCCGCGAGGCTGCAGTGGGCACAGCGGTGGGTCTTGGCCCATCCTCCATGCCCCCTCCCAGCCCCTCCCACCGTGGCCCCCCCCCTCCCCTGTCTGCCAGCAGCCCGTGGCCCCCCCCGTCCCCTGTCTGCCAGCAGCCCCGCTCCCACCACCATTGCCCCCACGTGCTGACAGCACCAGCCCTGCTTCCACCCACTAATGGTGCAGAGTGATTGGGGCCAGCGCCAGCAGTGGGTGCAAGTGGCAGCTGCTGCCCCAATCACCCCTCAGGAGCAGGAGGAGGTGGAGAAGCCCTCAGGGGTGGTCGGGGCCTGCAGCCACCACTTGCATCTGCTGAAGGTGCCAAGTGATCAGGACCAGTGCCGGGTGCCAGCAGTGAGTGTGAGCGGCAGCTCTGGTGCCAGCTGAGGGTGTGAGCAGGGCCAGTGCTGGCAGCAGGTGCAAGCGCTGGGGGGGACCATGGCACGTGGGAGCAAAGAATTTTCAGTAACCACCAGAGGCTCACCCCAATGACAGTGACTGGTGCCCTACCTTAGTCTGGTGCCCCCACTCACCTGCTTCACCATCACGCCATGGATGACACCCACCATGTTCCGTGCACAGCCCCTGGTGGTCAGAACACATCATAGTGACCAGTTGTTTGGATGTTCAGTTGTTTGGTTGTTCAGTTGTTCAGTTGTTCTGCCATTTGGTCTATTTGCATATTAGGGTTTTATATGTATAGATTTGAATGAGGAAGATAACATTAGGTAGTTTAAATTGTCTGACATATGCTGATTTAGCATTTATTTGCTAAATAGTATCTATCACTTGCTGTAAAAATATGTAGAACATCTCATTAAACATAAATATGGTGTAGATTTCAAAAGACTATGAAACAAAGAAGGGAAAAATAACCCCACCTTTATTTTGCCCACTTTTAAAGACTATTCTCAATCACATGGCTTATTGTGTCCCATGTGCCCACACATGTCTCTCTAAGGAGCCCATCACTGCAGGCATTATTACAAGCATAAACAAAGGTATGAAAATTGAAAGTGAGAAATTCTGCTACAGCTTTTCATACTGAACCACATAAACTGAAAGGCTTTTGCTTCATTTTGTAGTTCAGGCTCCAGCATTATTTTTGCTGGTTTGGTTTAGTTATGACATTGAAAATTCCTATAGGCATTTTTACCCATATGGGCTTATTCCTTTGATTTAAAGCTTAGCATGTTGCATCAGTAAAAATGAGCCATTAGAACAACTTAAGGCTCACTATTTGAGCAGAATGCTGGGTTTTAACTTGGTCAATCTGATACATTCGTTCCTTGACTTCCTGCCCCAATCACCCCTCAGGAGCAGGAGGAGGTGGAGAAGCCCTCAGGGGTGGTCGGGGCTGGCAGCCACCACTTGCATCTGCTGAAGGTGCCAAGTGATCAGGACCGGTGCCGGGTGCCAGCAGCGAGTGTGAGTGGCAGCTCTGGTGCCGGCTGAGGGTGTGAGCAGGGCCAGCGCTGGCAGCAGGTGCAAGCGCTGGGGGGGGACCATGGCACGTGGGAGCAAAGAATTTTCAGTAACCACCAGA
>NW_005369365.1:474413-507708 GCF_000412655.1 Myotis brandtii | reverse complement strand
CCATTTGGTCTATTTGCATATTAGGGTTTTATATGTATAGATTTGAATGAGGAAGATAACATTAGGTAGTTTAAATTGTCTGACATATGCTGATTTAGCATTTATTTGCTAAATAGTATCTATCACTTGCTGTAAAAATATGTAGAACATCTCATTAAACATAAATATGGTGTAGATTTCAAAAGACTATGAAACAAAGAAGGGAAAAATAACCCCACCTTTATTTTGCCCACTTTTAAAGACTATTCTCAATCACATGGCTTATTGTGTCCCATGTGCCCACACATGTCTCTCTAAGGAGCCCATCACTGCAGGCATTATTACAAGCATAAACAAAGGTATGAAAATTGAAAGTGAGAAATTCTGCTACAGCTTTTCATACTGAACCACATAAACTGAAAGGCTTTTGCTTCATTTTGTAGTTCAGGCTCCAGCATTATTTTTGCTGGTTTGGTTTAGTTATGACATTGAAAATTCCTATAGGCATTTTTACCCATATGGGCTTATTCCTTTGATTTAAAGCTTAGCATGTTGCATCAGTAAAAATGAGCCATTAGAACAACTTAAGGCTCACTATTTGAGCAGAATGCTGGGTTTTAACTTGGTCAACCTGATACATTTGTTCCTTGACTTCAGTGGTTTTGCAAACCTGGCTGATTATTAGAATTGAGTAAGGCACAGACATCAATGTTTTTTAAAACCCAGACCCCCATCCTGCCATTCTGTGATTCTTCATCCTTGGCTTTGACCTTTCCCCTATCAATAAGTGCTCTCCTCTCTTCACTTCCTCCCCTACCTGACCCAGACCCCACTGCCCATCTTTTCCATCACTTTCCTCCCAAGAATTACCACAAACCTACATTTCCAGTTCAGTCCCACACTCACCATTTTCTATTCCCATGGACAGAATGAGCTGAGATCCATGCTGCCAGTGAGTCACTGTCCCATAAACCGGGCCTTCAATACTGCCTGGAAACTTTTTAAAAGTTGTCTTTATGTGTTGCTTCCACTTTTCAATCAACCAAGAAATGTTCATTGAACATATACTTGATATTGTTTTAGATGCTGAAAATATAATTTTGAACACCACAGGGGAGCTTATATTTCATGAAGGAACATGTAACAAATATAGACAAATAAACAAATTGCTGATACAGAGGGCTGATGCACACTATGAAGAAACTAAAATTGTATCATGTGGTAAGAGGGTGACAGTGGATTGTATTTGGTGATGTGTCTCCGCATTGCTCAGAGAAGACTTTCCGGTGAGGGGACTTTAGAGTTAAGACATGAAATATGAGGAGACAGGCCTAAAAGTATCTGGAGAAGAGCACTTAAGGCCAAAGACCAGCAAATGCAAAGACCCTAGAATAGCTATGAGCTTGGTATGTTTGAAGGGCAGAAAGGAGGCTCCTGTGTTAACAGGGTGGTCAAGTGATAAAGTGGGGAAATGGCGTCACAGAGATAGACGAGGGACAGTTCATGGAGACCTGTTAGCTCATGGGGAAAATGTCTGATTTTATTCAAGTGCATTGGGAGGTTCAGGGGGCTTTTAAGCAGGGGCCCCACATGATCAGATGATGGCTTCTTTATGTTCCATTCACTCCTTGGCCTCTGGCCCTCGTTCCATCATTCTTCTCACAATAATTTGGCCAAGGCCACTGTATCCTCCTTGAGGCTAAGTCTACTGCATTCTCTTCACTTCTACTCCATGGCATTGGTCCCCGTCACCCAGTGCCTTCATCCTGAAACCTTTCTCCTGTGACTTCCACAATACCACCCTCTCCAGAATGTAATTCATCCATTCTATCCACTGTCCGACTTCTCTGTCTCCTTTGTGGAGTTCTCTTTTCTAGTTGCCCTTAATGGTTAGTATTCCTCAGTATTGTGTCCTGGGCTCTGATTTCTACTTACTTCAATTTTTTTTTTCTGTTCCACAGGTTTTAAATACATCTCTGAGTAATAGCTTCAGCCCAGATCTCTCTCCCAGGATCTGGGCCAGTGTGTACAATTGGTCTCTCTGCATCCTCACATGGATGTCTCCAGCATTACATTTTCATATTCTAAACTAAATTCATAAGTGTCTCTTCATTGCAGAGCCTCCTTCTACACTTCCTTAAAGAATGCCACTTCATTTAACAAGTTTCTCAGGCTGGAATTAAATATGTCATATCTGACTCCTCTCTTTCCCTCACGCTTAACATCTGATGAGTCCCTTAGTTCAGTCTGATACTACCTTCATAGCAACTTTCTATTCAACCTAATTTCCTCCTCCCACACTGCCTCAATTCTGATCCTCTCTTATCTCTAGCCTTGTCAACCCCACACTCCCTGAATGGTCTTCCTTCCTCAAGTCTCATGCACCGGGCCTCTAGTATGTATATACATTCTTTGGTTAATCTCTTCCCCCCGTCCCCTCCACCTCCTGCCCCGAGAAATGTAAGTCTGTTCCATGCCTCCATGCCTCTGGACCTATTTTTTTTTTGTCAGTTTATTGTGTTCATTAGACTGCCCTGGCCATTTTTAATCAGAGGGCAGACACCCAATGCTTCTCAGTGTTACCAGGTCAGCAATCCAGCTCAGTTACTCTAGAGATCTGTCCCTTCAGACCTAAGAAAGTCGTTTGATAATGGAGGGAAACACTTGGAAAGCCAAGGAGCCCAAACATCTGTGGCTGTATTTGCAAGGGTTTCTGTGCATGACAACATTATCTAGAATCCTACACATCAATACAACTCTTATTAGTTTAACTTGTCAATGGGTTTATTACAGACTCTGAATAACTGTTCCACTTGGGGCTCAGCAGGTTTCAAAAAGCAATACACCTTGTTGAGGAAACATTCTACTCCTCTTGAGTCATCAAAGAAACACTAAGAAATCAAGTAATTCAACCAATGAAAGCATTTTGAGAAAAAGAACCCACATACCAAACAGCTAGTCTCCAGTGTCCTCTCCCTTGCCAGTAAACAGTACCGACCGAAGCACATAAAATGGTAGCAGTTTTTTGTTCTTTTTTCCTCAGTATCTCATCTTGAATGCTCCACTTTGTGAGAGAGAACATACTCACCTTCCTTTGCCTTCTTGGAGCCAAACAACCATTCAGATTTTTCATGGCCTCAGCTCAGTAAATCTGAGGTTTCATAGCCATGCTGCCCTCAAGGGCAGTGATGAGTCAGGCTGAGCCCTTAATTTATTTTGGGAGAACAATAGATATAGGTGGAGTTGGATGCCTGAACTTCAACCAAGGATACCCCCCTCTTATTAGTTTTGTGGCCTCGAGTGTTTAAATAAACTCTCTGATTTACAATTTATTTAGTAAATCTAAAGGGCTGGGAAGACTGGGAAGTAGAGTGTCTATGAATGTTATAAGCTTTAAAATCATATACACATTTAAGGTATAGTCTTATCTATTTTTTTTTTCAGAAAAATAAAGAATTTCCTCTCTCTAGGGATTTTTGCAATTTCTCGCTTATGATAACTTCTTTCAGTTGGCATAACGTATTTGTTATTGGTTGAATTGTGTCCCCCCAAAATATTAAATCCCTACACCCCATCTATTTTTTTTTTCAGAAAAATAAAGAATTTCCTCTCTCTAGGGCTTTTTGCAATTTCTCGCTTATGATAGCTTCTTTCAGTTGGCATAACGTATTTGTTATTGATTGAATTGTGTCCCCCCAAAAATATTAAATCCCTACACCCTAGAACCTGTGGACATAGGATCTTTGTAGGTTATTCCATTAAGATAAGATCATTAGGAAGAGCCTTAATCTAATATGCCTGTGTCCTAATAAAAGGGGGAAATTTGAATGTAGAGATGGAGAAACATGAAGAAAGGAGACGGCCATCTACAAGCTAGAAATGCGGGAGGCAACCAGAAGCTGGGAGGGAAGCCTGAAACAGATTCTCCCTCTCAGCCCTAGAAGGAACCAACCTTGCTGATACTTTGTTCTTGAACTTATAGTCCCCAGATGTGAGATAACAAATTGATGTTGTTTAAGCCACTCAATTTGTGGTATTTTGTTATGGAAGCTTCAGGAAATGAATTCTTACTAATTTCCAGAAGACTGACAGGCCCTGCAGCAGAAGTTCTGGGTGACAATCTTTTTCAGTCTTCCACAGAGCTATTCCAAAGCAAAACAAGAACTGAAGGTCATGATCTCACACTGGCTGCCTTGGGGCCATGTCTCTGGGGTTTACATGGCTTAAGATATTTAGCTGCACACACCTAGACCCATTTCATCTGCCTTCCAGTACCCTCACTGCCTCCGACAAATGTCATATTGGCAGGCTTGGATCTGTGAATACACACAACCAAACCTCAGTGTTTAATTACATAATTTTAAGTTTTTCAAGTAGAATTCCACTGCATTTGAATACTGAAACCATTACAAAGCATTACTGTAAAATATAAAATTTAGATTCATGAAAATTCCCTGTGCCCTTGACTCAAGTGTGAATTATAGCCTGTCCTCATCTTGACTCCTTGTGGTGGGCGATGAAGTCCATGTGGCACAGTGTTATCAACCCAACCACACATTAGCGTTACCTGGAAGTTTTAAAAAATACTAATGCTTGGATGGTACCACCCTCCGAGATTCTATTCCAGTTTCATCTGGAGGGTGTCCTGACGTTGGTATGATAAAGTTCTGAGCCAAGGTTGAAAACCCCTGATGAAGGGTGGGTTCTGTGGTCAGTCACAGGTGAGTTTGAACCACTGCTGCGCTGTCTAATGCTATTTTGGGCTTGCTCCCATTCCCTAATATGTGAAACAAGGGCAATAATAATACATACCTCATAGTGCTTATGTGAGCATAAAAAGAGGTAATGCATATAAAATTATTGGCCCATATTAAGTGTTATCAAGAATAAACATTCCCCCTTTAAACTGTCTACAAGTGGATTTGTGGTCATGCTGGGAATTTAGAGAGGCAGTAAAAATGATCCTAGGCAACCACATCACAAAGGCACACAGTTGGCCAATCATAAAACTTAGATCTGGATGATGTATTTTATTATTATTATTGATTTCAGAGATGAAGGGAAAGAGAGAGAGAAATAGAAACATCAATGATGAGAAAGAATTGATTGGCTTGCCTCCTACACACCCCACATTGGGGATAGAGCCTGCAACCCTGGCATGTGCCCTGACCGGAATTGAACCATGGCCTCCTGGTTCATAGGTTGACTCTTAACCACTGAGCCATCCAGCCGGGCAAGGATGGAAAGTCTTCAATCATACCTTATGACTCACCTGAAAAATAAATTCCTACAATGGGTTAATTCTTTTAAAAGGAAATTAGAGAGTAGAAACTCTGGAACCATTGCTATATTTCTCCATTGGCTATAACAAGTTTTCTATACTCTGTGATTCAACTCAAAGAATGGAAATCAAGTTAACAGAACACATTTGTTTTCTGACCTTATTTGGGGGAGGTCACAGGGAAGTAAGAAGAGGATTGGGGAGATACATGTCCATACTGGTCAGATGGTCTGCCATCTCACCTGAAAGGTGATTGGGAGTAGGAAGCAATCGATAATTAAGCAAAGTTTCAATGATAAACATAGTGAATTTAACCTCTCTGCACCCTCTGCCGCTTCAGGAAATACTTACCTCTATTCCTTTCCATCTTTATTTTCCTATAAGGATTATATTATTAAAATGCATTAAAGGAAAGGCTATAGAGTAATCTATCCCCACTTTCATAGCAAACTCATCATCTCAGAAAACTATTTTCAAGTTTTAAAGTGAGAAATTTTTATATACATACTTTGTAGAAAGAAAACATGAGCAAAATGGGACAAGAAGTACATTATGTGGTTTGTGTTATAACTTTAGTATGCGTTAAGTATTCAGTTATAAAAAGTTCCTCCTTGCATTTGTAATTATAAACTGACATACTCATTTAAACATTGTTAACAAGATATCAGAATTCTCACTTTTGAATGCTTCAGTGGGAAGAAAGCCCTCAAGGTTTGATATCACACATTAAAAAAAAAAGTTTTCTCATTCTAAAGGTTATATCAAGCCTTTCTTTGAAAATGAATTACAGTATGTCCTGGTCCAATGACGTCATCCTAACAGCTAGGATACACTTGTTTTGATGCTGTACTAATTTGAACATTTTTTTCTTTTTACTCAATACTTTTAAAAACATAATATGCTTCCAGTAAAATAGAGGAATTAGAAAAAAATAGCTAAAAATGGAAGCCAGATTTTTCTCTCTGTTTTTCCAGTTTTTCTAGCACACCAGCTTTATAAACAAGAGAAATGGTCCAACCATCTTGTTTCTAAGAAGCCTCACCCTTTAAACATAAGACACCCGGAGGGGGAGGTGCATAAAGATTATTGTATGTGTGCAGTAGTGATTCTGTAATTAATTTGTTGTGAGCTTTGTCAAAAGCATTCTTTGTCCTTACAGACAGGGAGGGCTTTGTAGTTTTTGCCAGTTATTTTATCATAACCCTCAATCGGCTGAGCCTATTACATTCTTTCTTTTCTAGATTTAGTACTATACTTGTGACTGCATTCCTTTCTCCTTTTTTAAATCCCCTTTTGTAGGGTGACTATCCAAAGAAGCCTGTGTCTGAGAGATGGCATGACAGTGCTAATTAAACCTTAAAGCTTTCTATTCTCTCAAAGCCACGCCTGTCCAAACACTTGGGGGATGTTCTAATATGTTAAATAAAAGACACTTTGGCCAGTGAACTGCTAAAATTGTACCAGCAATGGAGTCTAGTACTAGAATAAAAAAATTTCTTAATATCACCTAGCTATAATTGGAAGGGTAGATAGGATTTAAAGGACAAAAGAAAAATGCAGATGAAATTAGGGCAAGATGATTAGGTTATGTCTCAAGGGAGTAAAAAAATAAGATAAATGTTTAAACCCCTGTTTTCCAAAGAAGCTTCTGACAGCTTAGAAATAATGATTTCATAAATAATAACATGATCTATAACTATGTAGAAGTGTGGACATATTTAGAAATATAAGATCAGAGACAAACTGCAGAAGAGGACCCTTCATATTTTAAAAAACAACTTTATATCTCCTAAGAGGATTAATACATAGATAAAATAATATGACAATAGGTCACACTTTTCTGTTTATAGAAAGAAATAGATGGAGAGAACTTAGAAAACAGAAAAAGTATAAAGAAAATGAAATTAAAATGATTGAAATTATGTGATATTTATTATTTTTGTATTTCATTGCCAGTCATTTTTGCATTCATACACATAAGTGTGAATGGTGGAAGTCACAAATTTGAAGCCCCTTGATGTGCTTTGTTTTGTCTTCACAGTATGTACAGGGTGTCCCAAAAATTGTATACACACTCTAACAGCTGACAGCTCAATTTTGAAAATGAAATGTATTTTAATAAACACTGCCTTTGTAATTATTCAAAGTGTGTTTATACATTTGGGGGGACACCCTCTATATACACCTTTTAGATAGGATGGTGATGATAGATGATAGACAGACAGATGATAGATAGATAGATAGTCAGATATAAAATGTTGAGTCAACAATTAAAAATTAGAATTTATGCCCTAGCCTGTTTGGCTCAGTGGATAGAGCATCGGCCCTCAAACTGGAGGGTCCTGGGTTTGATTCCAGTCAAGGGCAGGTACCTAGGTTGCAGGCTCAATCTCAGGCCCTGGTCAGGGTGCATACGGGAGGCAACCAATCCATGTGTCTCTCACACATCCATGTTTCTCTCTCTGTGTTTCTCCCCCTCCCTTCAACTCTCTAAAAAAAATAAAATAAAATAAATGGAAAAACATCCTCAGGTGAGGATTAACAAAACAAAAAATTAGAATTCACATAAAAAAATAAGGTTTACGTCATCTGAATCAAGTGCAGATTTGGCCACACTGCCGTGACAAGAACAGATGAGAACTAGATAGGGTACCTGTCCTCAGGGGCCTCCTTCTCCAGGAAGCCCCACTCCTACCTCTGCATCCTATTCCTAATCTGATGCTGAATTATCATTGCCAGTGATTATTCTTTCTTGCAGCAAAGAGAAAAGTTGGGTGGGGGGAGGGGAGACAAAGATAATTATAAAAGGGAAAGCTAGGCAAAGAAGGCTGAATGTTTCTTGAAAAACTGGAGAAAGGAAGATTATTGAATTTTAAAAGGCATCTTCCCTGCCAGGATTACTCACTATGATACCAATGTGGACTCTTGGCAATTGAGTTTACAACCCTGGTAGCAATGCCAAATATTGATAATGCATCGTATACAACGTGTTATGACCTGCTTTTTTCACTTATTTTATTGTGAACATCTTTCAAACTTATTCCACCAAAACATGGTTTTCAAGGGTTCATAATATCCCAATTGTATACAGACATAGTTTTTAATGCACCTTTAATTGTTGGATTTTTAAGTTGCCTCATTAATGGAATTAGTACTGCAATAAATTGTCTTCTATATAAATCTTAAAAACAAATTTTAAAAGTATAATTTCATTATCAAATGGAAGAAATATTTAAACTTTTTAAATACATACCATCAAATTGCTTTCTGGACAGCAATTAAACAGACATTCATATATGAATGGACACATTTAATCATATCTCATTCTGCCATTAAATATAATCTCTAAAAGTGTTTATTAATTCAAAAGGTAAAACACTGTATATAACTCATTTTAAACTTTTATTTCTAGGATTCTTATAGAGATATTACATACATGTTTTTATTTGAATTTCTCCTGTATATTTTTGTTGTTGGCATTTGCCCACAATTTTCTAGTATTACATCCACAGAGTTTGGCTCCATTATACATGCATATGTTTCTTAATTTGTTTTTCATATTTCAATGTTATGTATGTTTTGACAAATGGAATTTTATGTAGTAAAATGTAAAGCGTTTCTTCATGTTTTTAATATTTGCTCTTATTTAAAAATTGTCTTTATAATTTATTTTACTTAAAAAGCAGAGAAATTTATTAAGACAAAGGCTTGCCTCCTGTAGATTATCCTCTAATTTTCTGTAACAGTTTTTACATTTAGTTCTTCAATTTATCTACTATTTTTGTTTGTTTGTTTCTAATATGAATTGAGAGCCTAATATTTTTACCTCCATATAGTCTCCACAGTTTTTCAAATGATATTAGTTGAGTCATTATTCTAGTTCTTCTATTATATGTCCTTTCATTATTTTTCTATTCATGGAAAAGTATAAATAGTGTTTAATTTTGCACCAATAGAGTCCTATGATAATTATTGTCTGGGTATGTCTTCTTTCCTTTTTTCCTCTTGGAAATATCTCCTTCACAATTGTACTTGCATGCATATAGTTTTGTTTGTTTGTTTGTTTTTAGTTTTACTAGAGGCCTGGTGCACAAGATTTGTGCACAGGGGGCAGGGCGGGGGGGCCTCAGCCCGGCCCACACCCTCTCGCAGTCTGGGAGCCCTCAGGGCATGTCCAACTGATCCAACTGATGGCTTAGGTCCGCTCCCAAGCAGTCACTTGTACAGCCTTAGAGCTGCCATGGAGGTGGGAGAGGCTCCTGCCACCGTTGCGCTTGCCAGCCATGCTGGCTTCTGGCTGAGTGGCGTTCCCCCTGTGGGAGCGCACTGACCACCAGGAGGCAGCTCCTGTGTTGATTGTATGCCTCCTGGTGGTCAGTGTGCATCATTTCAAATGGTTGTTGTGCCGTTAGGTCGATTTGCATATTACCCTTTTATTATATAGGACTAGAGGCCCATGCACAAATTTGTGCACCAATGACCTATGGGATTGGGCCAAAACCGGCTCTCTGACATCCCCCAAGGGGTCCCAGATTATGAGAGGGTGCAGGCCAGGCCAAGGGACCCCACTGATGTATGATTGAGGCCGGGGAGGGACTCGGGAGGCTAGCCAGCTGGGGAGGGACCATGGGAGGGCTCCAGGGCATGTCCAGCCCATCTCGCTCAGTTCCGATCAGCTGGACCCCAGAAGCAAGCTAACCTACCAGTTGGAGCATCTGCCCCCTGGTGGTCAGTGCACATCATAGCGACTAGTTGACCTGTCAACTATCTGTCCCCTGGTGGTCAGTGCATGTCATAGAGTGGTTGAGTGGCCTTAGCATATCATTAGCATATTACACTTTGATTGGTTGAATGGACGACCAGACATTTAGTATATTAGGCTTTTATTATATAGGATTTTTAAGAGTACTACAGACGTAAGTTTTAGTTTATATGGTGAATAATAATTTCCCTCTGAGCACCTGAAGAGCTGTATGACTTTTGTTGCCAACACACTCAAAGACTTTGATCCTTTGTAAGCTTTGGTAGAGTATGTATAAATCATACAGAGATGAGAATTAGAGGGGATATTGTTTTCTCCTTTAAATGAACAATTAGGGATGGATGTTTACAAAGGAAAGTATGAAGGAAAGTGAGTAGTCATCATCCTATATACTAAAAAGCTAATATGCAAATAGACCAAACGGCGGAACAAGCGAACAACCAGTCACTATGATGTGCGTTGACCACGAGGAGGCGCGTGCAGAACATGGCGGGCATTGGCAGCAGGCGGCAATGTACAGAACATGGTGGGCACTGGTTGCTGTCATCGGGACGAGCCTCTGGTGGTTACTGAAAATTCTTCGCTCCCGCACGCTGTGGTCCTGCCCAGTGCTTGCACCCACTGCTGGTGACAGCCCCGTTCACACCCACAGCCAGCACCAGAGCCACCACTCACACCTGCTGCCAGCTTCTGGCACTGGTCCCAATCACTTGGCACCATCAGCAGGTGTGAGCAGCTGCTGGCCCTGATCACCCCTGAGGGCTTCTTCACCTCCCCTTGCTCCTGAGGGGTGATCAGAACAGCAGCAGCCACTCACACCCACTGCTGGTGCTGGTCCTACTCACTCTGCACTGTTAGCAGGTGTGAGCGGGGCTGGCGCCATCAGTGCATGGAAGCGGCGGCTGTGGGAGCAGGGCTGCCGGCAGACAGGGGACTGGGAGCCACAGGGGCTGGGCAGGGGCGCGGAGGATGGGCCGAGACCCACTCCTGTGCCCAATGCAGTCTCGCGGCCCGCAGTTTCTTTCAAGGTGCACGAATTCATGCACTGGACCCTACTATTACTATAGTTACCTAACTCGGAAAAGACAGTTTTAAAGGGAGGTGAATGGATAATCAATACATCTTCAGTGATCTAAAAAGAATAAAACCAGGGTTTTACCTTCTGCCTTGATATATTCATGGTCAAGTTTTATTTAAATTGTGATGCTCATTAATTGAATTCTCCAGTGGAATTGCATCTATGATATTAAAAATGCTTTCCCCTTCTTTCTGATTGCCCATGAGAGGATGCCCCTTGTGTGTGCATGAGAGTGTGACTCTAAAGCCAGACTGCTTAGTTTCAGATCATGCCACCTCCTCACTACTAAAATCATTTACCCTCTTTGTACTTTAGTTTCCTCATCTGTAAAATAAAAATAGAGTGTGCATCATAGGTTGCTATGAGAATTATGTAAGTTCATTTTTGTAAAGCCTTTAAACAGTTCCTGATACATAGTAATTGCCATGTGTTTATTAAATCAATGAAATTTCCCTCTATTTTCATGTCTAGGCCCTTCTATTTACAAAACTGTGTCTCAATTGTTTAGTGATAGTGATCTAAAAAGATGCTTATGTACACTAGAGAAAATTAATAGAAGCCCTCCAAAATATTTTGTAATCTAAATGGTTTTTCGGGAAAAATACATTTGGACTTTTACCTAGTGAGATATCTTAAATTGTGGCAAGCTGCAGTTTTGCTTTCCTTTCTCTAATGTAGAAGAGGAATCAGTAAATAAAATAGAAATGAGAGGAACCAGTTGGAGCTATGTCACACTTACTAATTACCACTTTACCAGTCAACAAAGAAATATTTTCAATGAACTCAAGTTCCAATTTAATAAATGACTTAAAAATTTCTCGTTAAATGGTGACTTTAGGATTGTTGAACATCAGGTGGCTTTTAAGTTCATTGATCTTAATTTTTCATTATTTACTAAAATAGTGTGTATTTTTTCTTTTTATCAACAATATAAATGGATATAGTTCCTATTCACCTTGGCTCATGTAAGCCTTAGTTCAATACAGATCCTAAAACTAGTCTTTAAACGTCTCAATAAATTGTTTTCTTATTATTGTTGGATACTTTTCATCAGTACTCCTTAGAGCAGTGATGGCGAACCTTTTGAGCTCGGCATGTCAGCATTTTGAAAAACCCTAACTTAACTCTGGTGCCGTGTCACATATAGAAATTTTTTGATATTTGTAACCATAGTAAAACAAAGACTTATATTTTTGATATTTATTTTATATATTTAAATGCCAGTTAACAAAGAAAAATCAACCAAAAAAATGAGTTCGTGTGTCACCTCTGACACGCGTGTCAGAGGTTCGCCATCACTGCCTTAGAGTGTGGAAAGCAGACCAATGCTGGTCTGTGGATTGTTTGTTTATAATAAATTATAACAAATTTGTAACAATTAGGAGTAAGAGTTTAGACACATAACAATTTTATGGAGTAATTTTATGTCTAATAGTCAAATAATTTAAAAAATGGGGCCCTGGCTGGTGTGGCTTGTTGATTGGGCATCGTCTCATGCACCAAAAGGTTGCCAGTTAGATTCCTGGTCAGGCATGTAGGAGGCATAGATCAATGTTTCCCACTCTCTCTATCCCTCTCTCTCTAAAAATAAATTTTTAAAAATAATAAAAATAACTAAAAATTGGGGGTTACACATAAATTTGTAATTCAATTTTATTGTATTTTGCAAAAGTATTGATAAGCAACATATTGGAAATTTAAAAAGAAGAAACCTGATCCTTACCTATTAGAGTAATTGGAAAATGCTTTGACATGTTAGTGGAGCATTTGATTGCCAAATAAACACTTTATACAGTCAATCCATAATCAATATTTTTGTTTGTTGTGGTTACCACTGAATTAAATGAACAAGTCATTAAGTATTTAAATCTGTGTCTTCAAGTGAATTTGTTGCACTCTTTAATTCCACTTAGGTCTGCTGGTTTTTTCTTCGAAGGTAACAATGGAAAGCTTATCTATTTCATTTAGTGATTCAGGATTTGTGGTTAGGCAGTCCTTCCCCATGAGCAGATGTTGACATTACTGCATTGACTGGAGACTTGGCAACACTGATTTTTCTCTAAAACTCAGATTTCCCTCTTAAAACCCTGTGAGGAGTCCTGTCTTTAGGCACACAAACACCCGAGTAATCTGAAACTGCCATTTAAAGAAAACAAAACAAAAAACGATTATAAAATCAATGTTGCAGGTTTTATTCCCTGGCCTGGGATATGGGGACTGTCTGAACAATGCATCTTCCTTCTGGCCATTCCTTTGTCCCTCTTGGTGTAAGTCCTGAGTGCTAACAAAAACAGACTGGATATTAAAAGAAGGATATTACACAGCTTTTAAAAATCTCATCTTCCTTGGCAGTACAGGAGTTAAAGCTCTATTTTTTTTCCCACTGTATGTACCAAATTTGGCCTGTGATTCCTTTGAATGGCATGAAAAGCAGCAGGCTGGGTGTGAGTCTCCTCTCCTCTCTTCCTTTCTCACTTTTAAAATATGCCTGGCAAAGACTCAGCACTCCCCCTCCCCCAGCTCCAATCCATTTTGCCCTCCTGCTCAGCTGACTAAGACTCAATGAAAGACGCATTCCTTCCCAATTGTTAGGAGGGCCTTCGCCTGGTGGAAAATATTCCATACATATGTAGACGCTGAATAACAGCACATTTGGTCTTTCCCCACGCTTAGCAGGTTTTGTAGCTGTCTCTTTAGAGACCTTGCAGATTTTTAAAAATTTCCATAATAGCATTTTTTTTAGTATCCCATAATAGCAATTCTCAACTCATTGACAAAGCACCTAAACACAGACCTTTGCTCATAGCGTTTTCATCGTATCGGTTCTTGTGCGTCAAACAGGAAAGCACTTGAAATCCCATTAAAGTTATAAGTGAATGCATTTATTTTAAAAGGGGAGGAAAAACACCATCTTTGGAAGTGTGTCTCTATAGACATCCTTAAAGTGAAAATATGTACAATGCACATTCTATGTAACTGAAGATGAATGATTAACCGTTCAGGTGCAAATTTCTTATGGTAGGAGCTGATGTTTGGTTCAAAAACAAGAAAACACAGCAGCTGAGTTAACTGCCAAGTCACTGTATAAAGTAAATATAGAGATGCTCCCAAATTTCATAAAACATGAGCTTCAGTGCTTCTGAACACATCAATCTTATCAACACTTAAAATGCAATCAGCTAGCCAGTCTAAAGACAAGAAGGCTGTGTGTCATTTCCTTATTTCCGATATTGGAAGACAGACATATTTTAATCATATCACTGCTTTGTTGAAAAAGCAACCTGAAGTAGAGATTTTTATGTTTGGCTTATCACAGCTAATACAATTTTTATAAAGCTTTAAGAACCTTTAAATAAATGTATTTTGATGCCTAGTTAATGACATTGGAACACCTTCACAAAAATCCATAAAAGAAAAATGATAATCACAGTGATGTTGCCATTTTTATTTAAAAGTCAGTCTAGCATTGGGTTGCCAGATTTGGCAAGTAAAAACACAAGACATGGGGTTAAAGTTGAAGTTCAGATAATATACAAATGATTGGGTTTGTTTTTGTTTGTTTTTACTGGAAATGTGTTCCATTCAATATTTGGGGCATACTTACACTAAGAATGACCTCCTTGTTTTTCTGAAATCCCACGTTAACAGAGGGCGCTGCACTTTATCTGGCAACCCTTGTTTATCAGCCTTGCCACTCCGTGGTGTGCTATGAGAAGCATGCAAAGCTGGATCCTATTTCGAGGGTCAAGAACAAGTGCTGGAGTTTCTGAGCTCACTCCATCTGCCAACTTTAAAACTCTGGCACATCCGCAGACCAGGAACGCTTCTTTAACAGAAGTAGAATGCATTTCCAATTAGACATTTCCATCTCTTAAAGGGAGAGAGAGACCCTACCCACTTGAGAAAAAGGTTACAAGCTGGCAAGTAAGAAAAAGAAAAATCTGGAACAAGCAGGAGGGGAAATTTTATCAGGAAGTAACTGAGTTGGGCACAAATAAGTTTGAGGCAAGAAAATGAAACACTTAGCTTAATCAGATTCCTAGGAATCAGTAATTGGAGATGAAGAGAGAGAAAATGAAAATAGGACATAAAGAAACATTTTCCATTTTTCCCTAGGAAGGTTGTGTTTTTTTGTGTTTTTCTGTTTTTGTTTTTTGTTTTTTAATTCCTAATGATCAGAAAGTTAGACATTTTATTGGCGAGAAATTTCCTGAGACATCATCCCTCTCTTTCTGAAGCTCTAATATTTAATAGTTCGTCCAACAGAAACCAATAGTTTTCCTTCTTCCTTCGGCTAATTCATACCTCCAGGTGCTTCCTGCTCCTCTGTATCCTATAAGATGAGTTCCCACAGATCCACACCTCTGACTCCAATGACATTGCCCACAATCATATGAAAGCCCACCTGGGATGCTGCATGACCAAGGTAGATTTTCTGCTTGCTAGCTCTGTTTTAGCATTTCCCAGGGTGCTCTGTGAGCGCCTGTGTCTGCTAGGAAATGCAGATGCCTTGGCTCCTGCTGGTGTCTCCTCACTGAGATTCTGCATTTCAATTTGCGTCCTGGTGACTCTAATCCCAATACATGTGGAATTCACAGGCTCATAGGGTTTGTGGCTCAGGGCATGGGGTGTTGTTTGTTTGGATGAAAGAGGTATAAACAGTGGGTTGCTTTTGGTTTGGATTTGGATTTTGGTTTTGGATTCTGTATTTGAGGAAAAGGATGGGTATCACAGATTTTATTTATATGAAAAGGAGAATTATAAGTCTTGCTGATGGTAATAGTAGGACAATCACGAATGTTGCTTTAAATGGATTGATTCTTTTTTTTTTAACACATTGGGACCATTCAGAAAAGTCAAGTATTGAAGAGCCATTATAAGCAACAACAAAATTAGATTTTTAAAGGGGTAAATTTGTCAAAATGTAAGAAAAAGAAGATAAAGGAAATGAAATCTTGTAATTCATATCACAACATAGAGGCAAATCTATGTTCCTGAAGGTTAGTCCTAACCTTTGAGTTTTATGTGTAGAAAGTTTATTACTGCTTTTCCTGAGTTACAGATAAATAGTTGGCCCCATTTTTGGATGGGGCAGTCTTTTGTTTGTTTGTTTGTTTGTTTCTTTTTAGTGATCACCCTCATGCATAGTTGAAGGTGAGTGGTGAATCATTCTGATTGTCTTTTTCTTGGTAAGAAATGGATCCATTTGATCTGAAGCTGTTCAGAATCAGGGAATGCTTAGGGGAACAGGAGAAGGAAGCCTGCAAGCTATAAAGCCTGGAATTAATCTAAGCCTGTTAAGAAAACACTTGATCTTCAAAATTAAGAAAGAGATGAGCAAATTCAGCCCATTTAATACAACCTTTAAAAGATCATTTAACTCCCTCACATCAAATACTTTTAGGAAGTGGATTTCAAAGTGTGTCCTCCTTAGGAGTGAAAGCACAAGATTCATGCAATCTCTCTTACTCACCCTTTACCTGATCCCAGCCCCAGTCCTACCCCCAAACAGATGCACTCACTCTGCTTCAATATTTCTGCAGTGGTAGCTCCGGTGAGGTCCCAGAGACACACCTTCTAGGACCCACATACACCCTGATGACTACCTCAGACCAGTTGCTTTCTTCTACATGTGCAAAGGTCCTAATGTGTGTTAACAAAATGGGGGGGGCTCCTGGTAACTCACCTCATTAACACATTAGTTATTAGGACAGAAACAGTTAACACACCCAAAGAAATTAGAACAGTGCCTAGTACCTGGTAATAAACTTTCACTATTATTTGTTTCTGTTCTTGGACTGGGTACAAGATTTTATTCAAGGGGAAGTTTCTACTGCCTTTAAAAAGTTTTTGGAAGGCCTACTGCTTCGAAACAGTATTTCATAATTTATGAGCATGCTTTTGTCCTTTTGTCCTTTGGCTGAAAGCTAAGTCCCTCCCCCTTTCATCCATTAACCCTGAACTCCAAGGGTTAAAGACATATCCCCTTCCTTTCCCAGATGTGGGCTCAGGGGTGTGGTGGTTAATGATATAAGGATGATGTCATTATAGTACCAGAAACTATTGCATTATAATCTGTTGTTTTTCTCTTGCTAACTTTTTAAAGGGAGAAACATTTTATTCATTATCTAAGCTTTCAGAACCCTTTGGAGGTACACTCTGCACAAATGCTGTTATTATCACCCACACTCGGTGAAGTACTTGGGGATTAGAAGCGTTATGTAAATGTTTACACATTATTACACTGTGGCCCAAGATCCACAGTGGGACAGCAAAGACAGCCGGGAAAGAAGCAAGAAGCCCCAGAAAGTCAATGGTTTTTGTAAAAGGTATGAAATTCTCTTTAATTTTAGCATAAAAATAGCTGCATTTCTGAAGAGTAATTTTATAGCCATTAAGGAAAGTACATATGGCTGTATAAGAAAAAACATCTAAAGGGAGGATTTGCTGCATACTTTAAGGATAGGGTTCTTAGAGAAAAGGCTACTAGGGACTGGATTTAAAATGCTGGGAGGGGCATTTGGAATTGACTGGAAGAACTTCCTGGCAATAAAAGCATGTTTCCCGAAGCTGTCACCACCTCTTTCCCTATGGAAGGAACAGATTCTCTTACTTGGTAGGTTCTGCCTGAAGGCAAACACTTGGAACTCTTACTCCCAGCTGACGATTTTAATTAGTAAGGTCATTACAGAACATTGAATCACACCATATTCTCTTCAAATCTTTCCTCTTCCTCCTAGGGAAAGTCTCCGGTTAGTGCAAGGGTGTCCTGAACACCCCTAACACTCGCTAGACTCCTTTTAACCAAGAGAAGCAAAGATCAGTGTCTTTACCTGGTCCGCGTGTCTAGGTAAATCATAATTGTTGTGTTAGGCCAGTGAAGCTGACTTTCCATGTATGGTAATGATCTTAAAAATTCCTTTTAAAGTAAGTGTGAGAAAAAGAGGAATCTGTTATCAAGAGACACTACCAGACCAAGTACAGCGCCTGTGGCATGACATGTAATGAACATCTTGATGATCTGAGGAACCAAGGTCTGGCCGTGCCTGGACTAGTTGATTTCACGGTCTTCAAATTCCAGGATCCTGCGAGGACAGGAGGAAGCGCCTGGGCTGTGGAGTCTTAGGTAGGGCCCGGGAAAGCACAGGCAGTGCCCATGACAGTAAGAAATCCATACACTCAGGAAGGATCTACATCAGCACGGGCAGCACTGTGCGCACTGAAGACAAACAGTCCTGCTCTTGATATTTTAAAAATATCTGCTATGAACCGCTTCAGATGATTACCGAAAGGATGTTCAGTTTTAAATAAAGGGCAAAAGATA
Source organism: Myotis brandtii (assembly GCF_000412655.1). Taxonomy (NCBI): domain Eukaryota; kingdom Metazoa; phylum Chordata; class Mammalia; order Chiroptera; family Vespertilionidae; genus Myotis; species Myotis brandtii. The sequence goes on along the minus strand of NW_005369365.1, from coordinate 489,284 downwards.
CACAAGTTGAAGGAGAAAAGCCACGCCCCCTTTTCTCAATGTTTAGAAAGATTCTACACCCTCCCCCCTTCATGTTATTTAAAAACACAAGAAAAAGAGAAGGAGGGGAGAAAAGCAGTGTAGCAAAATCTCTGCCAGAAAACACAGTAAATTCTAGCTTGTTAGCAGCCCAGTTCCAAATTATTTTTAAAAAACAAATCCTAACAGTCATGTAGTTACAGCTTCTGAGGGAAGCTCTAAGCCCAAGGCTGGTGTCCCAGAAACACACACACACACACACACACACACGGAAAGAAACCTAACCAGTCTTCTGACAGGAATCTGAAAGCAAAATCTCCGAGGCAGCAGCAATGCCCCAGAGGAGGAGAGGGCTGCAGCTTGCAGTAATCTGTAAATGATTGCGGGTAAAGTCTGGAGGCTTCAGGCTTGATCTGTGTTTGTTCCAAAAGAAAGCCAAGGAGGACGGTGTTAATAAAGAGAGATTTAACGGAGAGCTGTGCTTGGAATAAAGTGGGCTACAAAAAGGTCAAATTTGATCAGTTGGAGCAGATTACAAGGGCTTTAAACGGTGGTGTGGAGAAATGAGCCGGGGCTGGGAAGGAATATAGCACAAGATTGATTTGGGGGGTGGAGAAAAGCCAGGACAAGTGCTTATCAATCCTAGAAGTAAGAAGAGCTGTGCTGGGCGCCCCATGGCTCTGGCCTGAGCCAAGAAGCAGGCTGGCTGGTTTCTCCCCCTGCACCCACCCCTTCTCCCCTCCTCTCGGATTGGATTCGCCTTCAGCTGCCTCTTAGACAATGGTTTCCTTAATCTCTGACTTGGATCCACTCAAAGACTGGAAAGTTTTAAGGTAGGCCTGCTTTCTTTCTCTCCCATCGCTGTTGCAGTTCAGGGCCAAGTTCCTCCCCACCCCCACCCCAATTAAGGAGCGCTGGATGAGAAGCGAAATGCCTGTGGTGGCTTTCAGTGACCACCAGATCTGCGTGGAGGACACTCCTTTTCCTCAGGGCCACAACCCCAGCAGTTGTGCAAAGCGAGGCGTGAGAAGTCCTCAGTCTCACTCTGAGAGGGGAATGCGATGCATTTTAATGAGCGTGTGCGCAGTCTTACTGAAATGATTTCTGACACCAGCTCAGTCCCAGGAACCTGTTCTCATATTTATTATTGTGTTTCATGGGGCCCTGATGAGATGAGAGGGGAGGCAGCAAACTTTTGGGGACTTCAGATTTAAAAAAAGCAAACTATTTCCAGAAAGCATTATTTATTCCTGCTCTTCTTTTTACAATCTGTGGAAATATGTTCCTCCTAGGTCCTCTCCTTCTCCCCAGGTCAAATTTGTAAAAGCTAGAAAACCTCAGCTGACCTTAACACTGAATGAGTAGAACTTATAAAATGAGGTCTTTCTCTGAATGCTCCTAAAAATGTGAACTCTGACCTTGGCCTCTCTCAATGGCCCAGGAAAATTAAAACCAAGGAGCTCAAAGTGGCAACAGTCATGTATGTATTCCCTCCACCTGAGTCTCAGCCTACTCTTTTTGCAGAGTTCACAATGAATTCAAAGGTTTAGCATAACACCAAATGGTATTTCCCAGGAAAAAAAGCACTCATGACAAGTTTTAATATATAAAAAAGTAAAATTAAGGGATTTTTATCAAAAGTGATTCTATAAAATATCAAATTGTTCTAAATATCTACCCCAAAACATGGTTCCATTGGAACTAAATATAGAATTAGAAGTATGTGTGTTTCTGGGATCTCTTTTTCCTGACATTTATCTTGAACTAGAGGCCCGGTGCACAAATTTGTGCACGGTTGGGGTCCCTGGGGGTAGCCTGCAGAGATTGGACCCCAGCTTGAACGCCCAGCCTTGCTGCCCCACCTGGAACCCTGCCTTGGCCAGGTCCCACCCTCTCACCTGTTCCACCATCCCACCTGCAGGGCAACCAATCCAGGCCGGGCGCCCCACCTGGCTCCCTTAGCACCTGGGAGCTGGGCAGCAGCTCTACCCCCTGCCACCGCTGGTCGCTGTCTGTGGGGCAATCAGCAGGGCAATTGGGCCCCTGCTTGCACCTGCTTTGGCCTGGCGCCACCCGCTCACCTGCTCCATCATCCTGTCACAGTTCTGCTTTCATCGGGGCCCATTGGGGCTGGCAGCGCCTCCACTGTTGCCCGCTGCCAGTGCCACCTTGCTGATACCTGCCATGTTCCATGTCAACCCCTGGTGGTTAGCACATGTCATAGCAAGAGGTCAAACTCCCAGTCTCCCGGTCAAAGACCACCCGAGGGGACAATTTGCATATTAGGCTTTTATTATATAGGATTACTTAGCTATTCTTTATTTCCCTCTCATGAAGTCTGCCTTTTTGTTTGTCTACTGTTTTTTTTAAGCAACAATATTATACAAAAGATCAAATAGAAAATACCCAATATCCATCTTAATGATTTTCTTGCTTTCTAGAACTCTTTGTGTACTAGTATATGTGTTGTAGATCATATTGTATGTGCTATTTTATAATCTGCTTAGTTTTTCCAGATAAATATCAAACATATTTTGTGTTTCTGTTTACCATTCATAACCATGATTTTAATGGCTAAATAAAGCACCATAATGTTGGTGTACATTATTTACTAAATTATCATTTGTTGAAAATTTCGATTGGCTCCAGTCCTTGATTTGTATTAACAACAACACAGTGAACATCTTTATGCGTATAGATTTTTTGCTTTCATTAAATAATTCCAAGGATTTCTAGGTGGAAAGGCACAAACAGATTTCTGGGTCTGCCAGTGATGGTTTTTTTTTTTTCTGTTTATAGATTTAAATTTTATTTGTAACTGAGAGATGGTAAAGTACTTTTACAAATGTTCTTATAATGCTGCTTTAGAATGAATTTCATTCTCCTTTCCTTTAACTGGATTAGTAGTCTATTTCTAAAATTAAAATATTTCTTAACAATGCTTTTTAAAAATCATTTTTGGTGATTACCTTATTAATATCATTGCACAAGTAGATAAGGTTGGCCCTAGCTCTAAGAATGTGTGGGACAGCCCTAACTGGTTTGGCTCAGTGGATAGAGTGTCGGCCTGTGGACTGAAGGGTCATAAGTTCAATTCTGGTCAAGGGCATGTACCTTGGTTGCGGGCACCTCCCCATTAGTGGGTGTGCAGGAGGCAGCTGATCGATGTTTCTCTCTCACTGATGTTTCTAACTCTCTATCCCTCTCCCTTCCTCTCTGTAAAAAAAAAATCAATAAAATATATTTTAAAAAAATTTGTGGGATAATACATCTTTTGATGATGCAGCCCTTAAAAGTCCTTTTTGGATGATGATCCCAATTCTTAACCCATTTAAAAATCAGTCATAATGTTGCCTTTTCCCTAATGTGTCCCTAACATAAGTGAAATTTACTTTATGGCTACAGTAAGTAAAGCTTCCCAAACTTGGATTGGCAAGACCTGGCAAAGATATAAATTTTTGCATCGACCACTTTGGGTATGCCAGGCTCATTGTCTTCACCTCTTCTTGGCAAGCATAATTTTATCATCCTTTTAACTGTGTGTAATGCTTTCCAGAAGTAGGGAATTGTAAAGGGGATAGTATTTATGAATTGCATTTTATATTCCTTAATTGTTTACAATGAGGAATTTTGTTTGGCTAACTCTGATTCATTGAACCAGTCAGTCACTGACAATGAGTCGCTGTCATCTTATGTGAGAGAATCAAAGATATAACATGGCCTTATAAATGGGACAACCAGCTGGAGAATGAAGATGTGTGTGCTGATGCCATACAGGGTTGTATGTGATATGTCTTACATCAATAAAATGCTTTAGACATCCCAGAGGGGAGAGACCCCATTCTGGTCAGGAAAAGCAGCACTGTTACTGCCCTTGTCTGATTAATAAATGAGCAGAATGCTTAATTTATGACAGTGGAAAGGTTTCAAACCTGGAATGTTTTCTGATGTTGCCTCCAGGTATGCAGCCTGGAATTCTGCCAAACCTGTTGCTCTTGAAAAGTGATCGCAAGGAACAACTTTTTAAATCTGCTGACACCATAATTTAGTGTTTTAAGATATGATCTGCTGCTGGGCTACAAGTTCAGGTCATAAACCTTTCTCAGGAACTGTATATATCATTCTAGGTATATTTTGTCAAATGGAAAAATCAAGGCAGTGAGTCATGCTCTTGGCTGTTTTAATGTAATGTCTATGTTAAGGGGCATTAAAGAAATCTAACTTCCATCCGAAAACATGCCAATAATTTTCAACAGTAAGACTCCCCTCTTGACCATTGAGAAAGGACAAACACAAAAGTTTCACTCAAAGAAAACATTCAAAATCAGCTAAATCAATAAAAAGTATTCTTAGTGCACAGAAGAAATAGGAAATGACAATTTAGTAGACCTCAGATTAAAAGAATTAAAAAATAAAACACCCTGGCAATATGATTAATACAAGATTGAATGTTTACAGGTATTACTTGAGGGGAAAAGAGTTGACAGTGAGGGAGAGTTAACAGGGGGTGAACCTCTGAATTCCTGGCCTTTGCTATAGGCTTCCAGCCCCTGCATCACCTCTTTGGAAGAGTCTAGAAAACCCCAAATCTAGTTTAACTCTACCATTTAGAGATGAAGGCATTGAGCATAGACTAGATGAGGTCACAGAATTCATTAATGGAACAAATTGCTGCTACACCCTTCTCTTGAACTCCATCATATTGGCTGAGGGATTTTATTCACCTTCTCTTCCCTTCCCATCTATCCTCCCGCAATTTAAAACAGCTCAACCCAGGTTTCTCCTCTGAGTTCCCAGACTTCTCAGCCCAGCCAATGTATGTCTTAAAGATGACTTGAGCTCCAACAGGCTGTGAACTATATATATAATCTCCCCCAAGACCTGATTCCTTTCTGTTGCTCACAAGCTAGACTCACACAGCTATCCAGCCAGGTACTCAAATTGGAAAGCTAGGCATCCTCCATGAGCCCCCACTTTCTCACTTAATTACATCCACACTGTCACCATCTCCTGTTGATTTCAGCTCCTAAACATCTACAGGCTCTTCACTTTTCTCCATCTTTCCTTGCTATCATCTTGTTGTTCAGAACTCTGTATGACTTCCTAACACATCTCCCTGCTTCAGTTCTTGTTCTCACAGTCTATTTTCCACACAAGAGGAATGAAAAAAACTTCAAAAGACATAAATCATATGGTGTGACTTGTCTATTTAAAAGCCTCCCATTACTATTCAAATAAAAGCCAGTATCCTTATTCTAACCTGCAAGACTCCATCTGACTTAGCCCTGACTACCTCTCCAGCCATATCTCCTCCCTCTCCCCGCAGACCATGTTGCTCCAGCCACTTCGGTCTTCTGTCTCTTCCTCAGACAAGTCAAGCTTATGTTGGACTTAGGATATTTGCACAAGCTACTCCCCTCCCTACCTGGAAATCTTTGCTATTGGCAGGGCAGGATGCTGCTTGTCATACAAATCGTAGCTCAGATGTCACCTCCTCAGTGAAGTCGTCCCAGACCCCACAATTAAAGTCATTCAAAAGCCACTCTCTAGCATATCTCCCTGATAGGTTGAACCATATACAATTGCCAATATTCAACCATTTTTGACCTATTTAAAAAAAAAACCTCAATCCCACATGATTTAATTAGTATTCTCCTCACAGCACTTACCAGTACCTACTATTTTCACATGTACTTATTTATTATCTCTCTGTCTCATTAGAGTATATGGTTTGTGTGGTTAATTGGATATACCCAGTACCTAAAATATTTCCTGGAACATAACAGATAATGAATGAGTGAGTGAATAAATGAAGCGCTCACTATTTGTCTCTCTCATCAACTTTACCTTCCCTAAGGCCAGAGGCTTTGCCTATTTTGTTCACACTCTAATGCCAGTATTTACTGCAGTAGTGGTGGTATATTATGTGTAATGAATGAATGAATGAATGAATAACTCACTTCTAACTCCCAACTTACTATTTCTATCTCCAAGTCCTCATTTCCATTCCAATAAGTAAAGTGTCTGAATTTGATAACATGGAAAAATTTTAAATTGTCTGATAGATATTTATTATTCAAGCAGAATTCATTCCTTCTACACAAGAGAATGATCTAGATTGGAATCATTCTTCTATAAAGGCAACATAGTAAATACTTGATAAACTTCTTCTGTAAAGGCAAGATAGTAAATACTTAGTTTTTGGTGGCCACAGAATTTCTATTGCAATAATTCAACTAGTCTGCCCATTAAAGTGAAAGTAGCCACAATATGTAAGTAACTAAGCTTAGGTGCAACTCAATAAAACTTTATTTACAAAAATAGGCAGTGGGCTGGACGTGGCCCATGTGCCACTGTCTACCACTCATCTATATATTATCTAGGCTAAAGATCTGACCAACGAGAAAATAGAAGTGTTTTTTGGTATATAATTGGAAAGAAGTTTTCGATTTCACATGACTAAGTACATTTCATAAATTTGCCTTGTTATTGGGGAAAAAGATTTTAAAGATCTTGGTAATATTTCAAAGCTCAAACATGTTTTAGGTCATGAATATTTAATCTCCCAAAGATGATTATGGCCTGGAGAAAATGTACAGCTTACTATATCCCTGAAATTTTGGGATGAGCCTTCATGCTGTATAACAAAACACACTTTGCTCTGTTCCCTTTCTGGGTGCAGGAGAAACTCCCATTAATGAGAACAGCACATGGTGATGGAAAAAATAGACCAGACCCTGACATGGTTGGCCTTCTTTCTTTGTTTTTCATTGCTTTCTCTAGCTCATTTAGGGGACATTTCCCTTTCACATGCCTGATAAATCTCCCAAGATAAATTCCAAATTCACAGAAGAAAGCGTGCTGTGTACTTTTGAATGAATGCCATGTGTAGAGACTCTTCGGCTCACACTGCATGACAACTTGGAGATATTTGGAGTAAGGAGAGGTTATGTGGAAGCTCTGTTGGTATCCACTGAGGGAAGGCTGCACTCTGAAGTTCAGGTGTTAGTCTTCCTAGAGGATGAGATAATAATTACGAATGCTTTCTATATGCCAGGTATTATGCTAAGTGCTTTATATTTTTAATATGTCATTTAATCTTTGCAACAACCCTATGAAGTAGGTGCTCCATTTTGTCACAATGTGAACTTGGTCTTTACTGAGCCAGAGCACTTAAAAATGATGCTATATACTGTTCTGACATAGCACCTTTCCTTGGTACATTGGAAACTTGACAACACATGTTGCCTTAGCTATGCCTCAGGTAGGAAAAATTTGCACCACATTATTCTTCCTTTTCCCACAGGAAAGTCTGAAGAATCATGACCTACTTAGCACAGGGTATTTAAAAAAAAAAACCTTTGGAAGAGCAGGGGGAATTAGACTATGAGAATATAGAGAAGATTCTATAATAATTCTCTAGGTAGACTGAATTACAGTATATGTTTATGAAAGTGAATACAAGATCTGGGTCTCTTAAATAATTTATTATATTAGAGAATAATCTATTTTTCACAAAGCATAAGTAATGTAGCACATGATATAACCAATAATGACAAAGATTATTATAAAATCACATAAAAATGCCATTGCATTTTCATCTCATTCCAGCATTCTAAAAAAAAAATGCCCTCATGAGTTATTTCTGCTCCATTGACACAAATAATCAGTAGAAAAATATTCACTTGACAATTACTTTTCCCCCTTCTGACTGGGTCTATTTCCCTAGTGGGCTGAACCAGCACAGTATCAAGGACAATATCACCAAAGTCAGATCATTTGAATTCTCTGTTAAAAGAAACACAATAAGAAATTCCTCATGTAATCAGTAAATATCTCCCAAAGGTCATAGACCACAGTGAAGCTATTTTCCCAAAACAGAGGAGAACCACCTAACACTTTTATTCCACCATTTGGGAATTAAAAAAATCAGAATGTGCCACTTGCTTCCCTACACTCTCCAAGTATGTGCTCAGGCTCAAAGTCCCAGAACACTAGAATCATATGCTATAGATAGTGTGTGCTGTAGGAGAGGACTCTGTGTGTACATTTTCTGTCTGTTCTCATGCAGAGCCTCTTTGTTTACCTGCTCTCTGTATTTTAATGCAACAGGAAGAGGTACATCAACAGCTCAACTAATCCACTCTCCTTTCTTCAATTCTATTTTTAAAAAATCTCTACTCCCCACACCACTAGTTTTTCATGAAGACATGGACTGTCTTTTTTATCACTGTGTCTCCAGCAGTGTCTGGTCCTGATCCACGTGTGTTACTTCCTAATTTAAGCTGAGAACTTTCCATTAAACCTTTCTTGCTGCTATCCCACCTTCCAAAAGAAGGAAGATGTCCTTCCCCTGAATGCTTAGAGCTCTGAATCTAAACCTGAGATCTTCAAATGCAAGTGCATATTTTCTCCTTTGTAATATATAGATAGATATAGATGTAGATATAGATATATAGAGACAAATATATAGTTACAAATATAGATATAGGTATAGGTATGAATATATAGATATAGCTATAGCTATAGATATAGATAGCCTATATAATAAAAGGGTAATATGCAAATCAACTGAACAGCAGAATGAGTGGTCGCTATGACTCTCACTGACCACCAGGGGGCAGACACTCAACGCAAGAGCTGTCCTCTGGTGGTCAGTGCGCTCCCACAGGGGGAGTGACACTTAGCCAGAAGCCTGGCTGATGGCTGGCAAAAGCAGCGGCATTGGTGGGAGCCTCTCTCACCTCTGCAGCAGCGCTAAGGATGTCAACTGCCATCTTAGGCCTGCTGTCAGTCAGACATCTCTCGAGGGCTCTGAGACTGCGAAAGGGCACAGGCTGGGCTGAAGGACACCCCCACCACCCCCCACCCCCAGAGTGCACGAATGTCGTGCACTGGGCCTCTAGTAGATATATATCTTTGTTCCATTAGTATGCTATAAACTCTCTGAAGATAGATAAGGTCCATATCCAATTCATCATTGTGTCCACTTGCATCCTTCATATCACTAGACACTGCATTTTGCCCAGCCAGTACTTCAATGGACATCAGCACATTCCTCATTATAAGATGAGAGATTGAACCAGATTATATATCTAAGGAGCTCCATTCATAAAATTATGCGATCAGTGAGATAGAACAAAGCATTCTCCCACAGATCCTGAGTCCCGCCTCTAAGCCATACCATGCAACCTTTGCCCATACTGTAGAGTTTTTCTGGAAGCCAAGCAATTCTCTTTATATTGATCCTCATTTTCCTTCAAAGATCTTTTATTCCAAATCTTTCTGTAGAATTGATAGACTGAACTATAAACCTGTTTTCAGATGTTCTATCTCTGAGCTAGGGCTATAATGTAAATCAGCTGTTGCAGGGATGCGTTCTGCTGACACCTACTGACATTAGCAGTCATGTGACTATCCCTATGGGCTGAGTATTACAATCTAACCAGATTGCAGGTGTTATCCTTAACCATGGCTTTGGAATTATATTTTGTTTTTCATGGCACTAGTTTTTCATTCTTATAGAGACACAAATACCTAAGCCAGAAAGAATTGTTAAAGACCCATGGAAACCACAATTTTATATATTTTATCATGTTTCCTGGTGGATAAGTGAAAGATTTTGTAAACTGGAAAATTGTTGTCCTCATTTAAGTTTGGCATTTATAAATGGAACCTCATGCTTCTTCTGAGCCTTGGCAAATGACTTCCCACCATCATTATCTTCATTATTGACCATAACAGCCATTAATAAGTGTCCAAAAGCTGGAATACTCTTCCCTTCTTCTCCATGAAAACACATGTTTAAAAGGTTTGTTCCAACCTGAGCTCCTCGGTGTAACTTTGCCTAACAATCCTATTGAAATTGGCCACTTGCCTCATTATAACTTCCTCAACACTTAGTTATCACTCTCCAGAGATGTAGCTGAAGTAACTATTTGAAATGTGGATTTTTTTCAGATATAATTAATATATGACGTTATCTTAGTTTCAGGTATACAACATAATGATTCAATATTTGTATATGTTGGGAAATGAGCACCACAATAAATCCAGTTAACATCCATTACCACATACTTACAAATTTGTTTTCTTGTGATGAGAATGTTTAAAAGAAGGAATTCTTACCATTTGCAATAGCATGGATGGAACTGGAGAGCATTATGCTAAGTGAAATAAGCCAGTCAATGAAAGAAAAATACCACATGATCTCACTCATTTATGGATAATTAAGACCATTATAAACTGATGAACAAAAATAGATACAGAGGCAGAGCAACATCGAACAGACTGTCAAACTACAGCGGATAGGCTGGGGAGGGTTGGGGGCGGGGGTAAGAGATCAACCAAAGGACTTGTATGCATGCATATAAGCATAACCAATGGACACAAGACACTGGGGGGTATGGGAGGCTAGGGGAAGGTCAAGGGGAGAAAAAAAAAGGGGGGACATATATCATACTCTTTGGAATACTTTAAGCAATAAAACAATTAAAAATAAAATAAAATTTAATTTAATTTTAAAAAAAGAATGTTTAAAATTTACTCCTAGCAACTTTCAAATATACAACATGGTATCATTAATTATAGTCACCATGCTGTACACATCCCCAGGACTTAATCATTTTATAATGAAAAGTTTGTACCTTTTGACCCCCTTTTCCCATTTCAAACCCCCATCTCTGGCTACCACTAACTAGTCTGTTCCCTATATCCATGAACCTAAAAGCTCAATTTGTTTTTTATGTTGTTTTTAGATTCCACATATAAATGAGATAATACAGTATTTGCCTTTCTCTGTCTGACTTATTTCATTTGGCATAATGCCTTCAAGTTCCATCTATGTTGTTGCAAATGGCAAGAGTTAATTCTTTTTTATGGCTAAATGATATTCTACTGTGTATTTAAACCACATCTTCTTTATCCATTTATCTGTCGATGGATACTTATGTTGTCTTCATATCTTGACTATCTATACTAATAAAAAGGTAATATGCTAATTAGACCAGATTGACCAGATGTCTTCCAGACGTCCACCATCCTTCTGGACAAAGCCAGAGTGGCGGGGGCCAAGGCAGAGGTGGTTAGGGGAGATCAGGCCAGCAGGAAAGAGCAGTTAGGGGAAATCAGGCTGGCAGGGGAGCAAGCAGTTAGGGGCGTGATCAGGCTGGTGGGGGAGCAAGCAGTTAGGGGCAAGATCAGGTCAGCAGGGGAGCAGTTAGGGACATCAGACCGGCAGGCAGAGGCAATTAGGGGTCAGCAGTCCCGGGTTGCAAAAGGGATGTCCGAGGGGCCCCGGATTGGAGAGGGTGCAGGCCAGGCTGAGGGACACCCCCCCGCCCCCGTGCATGAATTTCATGCACTGGGCCTCTAGTTGTAAATAATGCTGCAATAAACATGGGGGTGCAAATACCATTTTGAGTTAGTGTTGTCATTATTTTCATTATTTTGGTTATATACTCAGAGCATATTGCTGAGTTATATATATGATGGGCCTATTTTTAATTTTTTGTGGAACCTCCATACCGTTTTCCATGGCTGCACCAATTTTCAATCCCACCAACAATGCTCAAGAGTTCCATTTTATCCATATCCTTACCGACACTTGTTTTTCTTTCTGATAATGGACATTCTAACAAGTGTGAGGTGATATCTCATTGTGGTTTTGATTTGTATTTCCCTAATGGCTAGTGATGGTGAGCACTTTTTTATGTACCTGCTGGCCATCTGTATGTCTTCTTTGGAGAAATGTCTATTCAAATTATCTGCCCATTTTTATTTTTAAAAAATATATTTTTATTTATTTCAGAGAGGAAGGGAAAGGGAGAAAGAGACAGAAACATCAATGATGGCAGAGAATCATTGATCAGCTGCCTCTTACACCTCCCCCCACATACACACACACACACTGGGGATTGAGCCCACAACTTAGTTATGTACCCTGCCTGGGAATAGAACTGTGAACTCCTGGTTCATAGGTTGATGATCAACCACTGAGCCACACCAGATGGGTTAATCTGCCCATTTTTAAATTGGATTATTTGTTGGGTTTTTTGTTTGTTTTTTGTATTGGGTTGTATGAGTTCTTTATATATTTTGGATATATATATAATTATATATATATATGATTTTCAAATACTTTCTGCCATTTGGTCAGTTCCCCTTTCATCTTGTTGATAGTTTTCCTTTGTAGTACAAAATGGAGTGTGTTTTTTATTTACTTATCTATTTCTTTGGGTTACAGAGTAACTTCCATGAAAGCAGAAACCACATTAGAATGCCACTCTGGTAGAGTATTTATGAAATATGCACATTTTCAAAACATAAAAAATATAATTCTTTTACACAGAGATGGAAAAAGTAAGATTGGGTACTATTAAATGATTAAATGGCATTTTGCTTAGGAGTCAAAGTATATTTGGGTCCTGAGGTAGACCCCTCATGTACAAATTTCCAGAGGGACTAAGGATAGAGGGACCAAGATGGGGCCCATCAGTTTCTTAACTGAGGATTCTGAAAAACATTTGTTGAAACATTCTATAATACTTAGCCAGCCTTCTCCACTGCCAGTTTTGCCAAACCCTGACTCTCATGGCCTGAGAGAAACAATGGCAAATTGAGAAGTAGTAGTGTATAATTAAATGTGCATTGGTTCAAAACGCCAATATATATAAATTGAATGAGTTGGGCTGGACTATTAGGACACCCATTTTCCCCTTACTAATCTAGATTGTCCCAAATGATTTCTGCTCTGTTTTACACTGAAACCTCAGTCTATTAGTTAGGAATGTTTCAGTTGTATGTAACCAAACATTGAATATTTCAGGTCCATTTTACAGTGATCTGAACCAAGGGTTGGCAAATTTTCTCTATGAAGGACCAGTTAGTAAATATGTTTGGCTTTGCTGACAAACCATATGGTCTCTGTCACAACTACTTAACTCTGCCATTGTAGCACAAAAGCAGCCAGAGGCAATATATAAATTAATGGGCAAGATGGGATTCCAATAAAATTCTACTTAAAAAAAAACAGGCAGAGGTCTGGATTTGGCCCACAGGCCACTTTGCTGACTACTAGGTTAGCCAATGAACCATATATGCTCCATTGAGATTTAGACCTTTCAGAGCCAAACAGCCAGGTCAGCAAGAGGGAAATTGGACCGGAGAAATCAGCAGAGAAAACGTTTCGTATGTGTTATGTACTGATCTGACCTGAACTGCACCGGACTTTAGCCCCTGGGAAGAAGAGAGTGTACAAAGAGTGAGGGAGGGAGAGTTGGACTTTCTGTGACCCAGGATCACCTTTCACTTTGGCTATATGGAGGCAAGAGCACACTGCCTTTTAAGAAAGAGCCAACATTTCTAACCCATTTGACCTTGACAATGACCTGCAATCTCATCAAGGCATAGCAGGAACTCATCCCACTGGGGAAGGGGACAGATTTTGAAAAGAGGGAGGGAAGAAAACAGGATCCTTGAAAAACCTGGCCTAAGAGGATTATAGGAGTTGTGGAAGGAAGGCAGCTGGGATAATTTATTGCCCAATGCCCTGGAGGGCCAAAAAATGACTTCTGAGGAAATAAAACTTGACTCTCCATGCCTTTGGTCTGTATCCACAATTGCTGTCTTCATTACCACAAAATCAACCTCTTCTTTAGGATGTGGTTAGGCATTTTATTATTAAACAAAAAGAAAGCTCATTCCAGGATTGAATGCTAGATTGAAAACATGCATGATCATAACAAGCAAAGAGATTTGCATCTCATAAAAGCCTCCTTTTCTGCTTATAACAGGTACCTCTTTGCCCCCATGGTGATGGGTCATTCATCATAATCACCAAAGAACAAAAATAGAATTTTTTAAGATATGTAGGATTACCAACTGCCCCTGGCCAAATGAAGTAGCATGGCATTTCCAACTTCCTCGTACTTTAGAAGGTTCTTCAGAGAGATCAATCATTTATAGCTCCCTATGAATTTAAACCAACATAATTTGACATCAGGGAACTTACATTTTAAGACTTACTTCTAGTGTAGAGAGGGGAAGGCGGGGAGCAGAAGGATGCAGGGATCAGAAGCTTGATGAGGCCTCCTCTGTCACGGCCCCATAGGTTCTACCTTGAAGGCCTGAGTCAGGAATACTCAGGTGTGAGCCAAGTTCCTCTGTGTGTGTGTGTGTGTGTGTGTGTATGCACTAGAGAGAGAGAGAGAGAAAGAGGGAACGAGTTTGAGAGCTTTCTCTACTCTTGAATCTTAATCAATTACCACTTTACAATAAATTACCCTTAAATTACTAGATCAAAAGAGTCAGTGTTCTTTATCAAAGAACTAGAATTATATAAAAAAGGACTTTAAGAAAATCCCTGAAGAGGGAAGTGGTTTGAGGCAGAATTTCTTTCTTAAAGACATTAATTTCATGACATCATCCTCCCAAATGGCAAAAACCCTCTTGAGCACCTGCCCTGGCCCAGATGCCACTCAGGTCCCCTCCTGACTGTGGCCTTTGTCCTCCTCCTGCCCCTCCCCCCTCCTGGAGCAGGAGGCAGGTTTCAGCTCTGAGCACTGGCATTGTGATGAGGGACAGGTAGTGGCAGGATGGAGCAGTGCTGCATAAGGCATAGTTTTCTCAATATTTCTGTAGGAAAGGAAGGGTCCTTATTTTCATCTTTGTAAGTGGAGTGAGTGTGTTTGAGGAACACAGCTCTTGAGGACATGGATTTTGTAAAGCCTGTGTCCTCATCTCCTGGAGGAGTATTTGCATCACTATCTTCTCATTACCCAAGGCGTTTTCCATTTATTGAACATATCTTGGGCAGAGCTCTTTTTTTTTTTTTTTTTTTTTTTTTTTTTTTTT
>NW_005369365.1:469044-474394 GCF_000412655.1 Myotis brandtii | reverse complement strand
TAGAAACATCGATGAGAGAGAAACACTGATCAGCTGCCTCTTGCACACCCCCTACTGGGGATTTGCCTGCAACCAAGGTACATGCCCTTGACTGGAATCAAACCTGGGACCTTTCAGTCCGCAGGCTGACACTCTATCCATTGAGCCAAACCAGTTAGGGCTTGGGCAGAGCTCTTATAATGGAACTAGTTTGTGATGCTTTTGAAACCTGGTTTTGAGCTCTGTCCACAATCAGGCAGAGCTCTCTAGAGGAGAAAGCTATGTTAAGCTTTACTTCTCTAGTAAATTTTTTTGTTTGTTTGCTGCTTTGAAACTGGTTTCCTTGTCTTTGCTTATTCTCTGCAGGTCACCATTCAGTATGTCAGCAGTATCACTGGCACTCTCAACCAGCCCATTAGATGGGGGTCAGAGAGAAATATTTTGCATATAAGCTTCCAACATCATAAAGTGGAAAAAGGGAGAGTAAGAGGATTTGAAGTTCTGAACTCTATTTCATAGCTTGGGTTTTTCTCCCCGGTAATTGGCTTTAAATCCCTTTTGATCATTATTTCTAACTCTTTTGCCAATGTTTTTTTCTTTATAAAAACAGTGAATGTTCTTTTAACTTGTGGCCACAGCATCCTCCCGCATAGATCTTTTACTTTCATTGACCCCTGCAACTGTACTTGCTCAGAACTTTAATCTTGCAACCATAAAATAAAAGCTTAAACCACATCTTGAGGCAGTAGGTTTCTGCTTTTGCCATTGGTACACTTGTAGGCTTTTGTTACTGAGAATTCAGATGAGGAAAAAATAAACCTGTCCTAGAAGGTCAGGAAAGATGCCCCAATGTTCCACAAATCTATTGATTTACATTTTGACTTCTCTTTATATGTGATTTAAAAACTAACCAAAGGTAAATTTAGTTAATTTTGTGTTATAAGATGATTCTGAAAGCTGCCTCTCTGCTTATGACTTTAAATAAATCTCTGTTTAAAAAGATATTTGCTGAAAACTTAATCTACCTGATTATAGCAATCAGGATGTTTCAGGTATAGAGAGTGTATTTTGCAAATGCACGGTCTAATTATGATATTCTCTGTGTCCCCTTTTCTTATCATTATTTTTCCCTGCATTATGCACATACTGAATAGCCAAAGAGCTATCTTTAAGGGGGAAATGAATAAGTGGAAAATTAAATGTCCAGCTCAGTAGCGACGAGTCTCTGTACAGATATTGAAAACAAGTCATATCTTAAAAACACAGCCCATTCTTCCGAGGGGCCTTGAATAAACAAACTTAGTATTAGTCAAGCTAATCATAAGGTACTAATTTGCTGCCTTGCTTTTCCATTAAAGTCTCCCTAGGTGATTCTATATAACAATTGGGTTTGGTGTATTCCAGATTTTAAGCAATGGATTAAAGTTAAGCAGATATTCTTTTAAAAAGACAGCATGTAACCAGAGTCTGTACTAGAATTTTCAACATGAAAACCTCTAGTATGGAAAAGATAAAAAAATGTTAATATGCACTACTCTGACCCTTCCTTAAGAAAGGAAATTGGGAGTTGGAAAAAGAAATTGAAAGTCTGTAGGTCAGAGTTATGTGGTGTCAGCAATTCAGACAGGTGACTTGGAAACTGGTTCTGGAAGTTTCTAAATGGTACACAACAAACATGGCAGTCATTGGTGAGGCAGAGATTGGTGAGGAAAATTAATGCTTCTCATGAGTTAGAGGGTGTGGACACATCTGTCTGGCTTTTATTGTCCTGAATTGTGGGCATTGACACTATTATGTAGTAAAATACTGTTAGTGAACCTGCTCCCTTTTTCAGCATTACTACCCTAATTTGCTCCTGAAGCCTACTATGTGGAGGGAACTGAATTGTGGGCATTGACACTATTATGTAGTAAAATAATGTTAGTGAACCTGCTCCCTTTTTCAGCATTACTTACCCTAATTTGCTCCTGAAGCCTACTATGTGGAGAGAGAGTGGGCTTCAGAGCAGGATGAACCAGAATTCAGATCCAGTCTGTCACTTAACAGCTCTGTGACCTGAGGCAAGTATTGATCTGAGGTGGCCTACCTTGAAGGCGTGCTGTTAACTCACAGGTGATCTTTATAAAACCCCTGGCACACTGTTCTCACTCACTCACTCACTCACTCAATAAACAAGCTAGTAGTGCTGTCAATATTACTTATACATAAAATCAAACACTTCTGATATTCCTGGGGTTTACTTTGGAGTAAATAACATTGTTCTGGCAGCATCTTTTCGGAAACTGTATTTTGAGGCTACCAGGCAAAATGTTAAGAGGTAATCATATGCCTTTAGTTTTGTGTCAGTAAACAGTCCTGAGACCTGTAGTTACACATTCAGTGACCCTGACATCTGACCTGCCAGAATGAGATCGCCAAGTTGCAGACATGGGCATAGCGATTCCATGCAGCAGCTACCAAGCAGATCCCACTTCCCAACCCCTCAAATCGTATATCTAAAAGAAGGGCTTTCTCACTAGAGATGAGGTTCAGCTTCCAATAAAGACATAACCACAGAAACTACTTACTTGCAGGGACAGATAATAAAAAAGCAGTCAGCCTATCTCCTGTAGTCTGAAGAAGGTCCCAACTTTCAGAGCTCCAATAAGCAGCATGACTTTTTCCAGGTGGGGAGTTGAACTTCTGAACTATGGTCTGCTGGGCTTGCTCTGTGTCCATAGGGGTGGCTTGGGGGGCGGGGGAGGGGAGGGGAGTATTTTCTTTGGTAGAGGTGTGTTTGGTTGATATTGATAATAGCATGCCACCAAGTAGACTAACCAGGAAGGTTCCAGATCAGCAATATGGGAGGAGCCCAGATTGGAGCTAATTGTGGTTGGAGCATTTAACTGGTTGTGTGATCCTTGATAAATCCATGACCTCCCTGAGCTTTTTACTCTTACCTATAAAAAGGAGATAATACCTATTCTATGTGCCACTCCACGTACATGGATATTCAAATTATAGTAATATGAAGCATATTCAAAATAACAATTGCTTTGATTTTATTTTCGTTGCATTTTAAATTTTATTTTTAGAATTACATTAACCCTTTTCGGTCCAACTTGGAGGCTGACTCGACAGACCAGGTGCTAGGAGCCGGTCCAACGTCGAGCAATAAGAACATTAAAAAGTTCAACATTCAATCCCATCAATTAATTTGGACCAGACTGTTTGAATTCCAAAAATAACATTGGACTGCAAAAGGTTAAAGGAGAATGTGAAGCCTTAGCTGTCTTGGCTCAGTGGATAGAGCATCAGCCTGCAGCTGAAGGGTCCCAGGTTTGATTCCGGTCAAGGGCACATGCCTGGGTTTCGGGCTTGATCCTCAGTAGGGGACATGCAGGAGGTAGCCTATCAATTATTCTCTCATCATTGATGTTTCTATCTCTCTTTCCCCCTCTGAAATAAATATAAATATATTTTTTTAAAAGGAGAATGTGAAATATTTATGTTTAGCAAAAGGGACTTGAGTAAAATAAGATCAGAAACAGTGATCTGTGGTAACTGGATTTGTAGAAAAAGTGCCAAAATCAACCTGGCTCAAAAGCTGAAAACTGGATTTTAGCTTGAGTTTAGCATGAAACTGCTTTTGCTGAATCCTAATGGCCAAATCCTGTGGCCTAATTTTAATCCTCATTGTACTTGAACTCTTCAGAAGCATTAACACTTTTGAGTCACCCCTTTTTCCTTAAAGCAGTGGTTCTCAACCTTCCTAATGCCACGACCCTTTAATACAGTTCCTCATGCTGTGGTGACCCCCAACCATAAAATTATTTTCGTTGCTACTTCATAACTGTCATTTTGCTACTGTTATGAATCATAATGTAAATATCTGATATGCAGGATATATTTTCATTGTTACAAATTGAACATAATTAAAGCAGAGTGATTAATCACAAAAACAATATGTAATTATATGTTTTCTGATGGTCTTAGGCGACCCCTGTGAAAGGGTCGTTCGACCCCCAAAGGGGTCGCGACCCACAGGTTGAGAACCACTGCCTTAAAGAGTTCCCTGTCTTGGTTTCTAAGAGATTACCCTCCTTCAGTCTCTCTTTTATGATCATTATTTCTTCCTCTCCTTCACAAGCTGCTCCTCTATATATCTAGGCTTTATCTTTGACTTTATTTTCCTTCATTCACCATGATGTCAATCAGCTCTCCAAGAGGCTGAATGGAATTTGCAGAAGTGTTTTGTTTTGCTGCTAGGATGTTTTGTTTTAATCTGATTCTGCATACCTTACAGCAGAGCACACATTCTCCAGTTCACACCTACAGCCACTTGCCTCCTACTTCATTATTTCACATGCACCTTTTCTGGGTGGTCCCTGGAGGCATTTGAGCTTGCAATTTTTCTCTGTACCTGCCCTCTTAGCACTGCAAAGTTTCAAGTACATGTGCACAATGACTCCCAGTTTCAACTTCTCTCTGAAAACTATTTTGCATATTCCACCACCTACCTGGGTATTCTATGGAGATCTGAAAATAAAATCTAACCATGTCCCAAACTGAATTCATCTGCCCAACTTTTCACATTGTCCAACTCTCTTCTCTACTTTGATCAACAACTTTATCCATCTCCTTGTTCTTCCTCATTAGAAACCATGGACTTGTTCATTTAGTCTGTTTTTACTCAAGCATTTATTGAGCGCCTAGTCTGTACCAGGCTATGTGTTAGAGAATTCAGTGGTGATCATAAAGACCTGGCCCCTGCATCATGGCATTTACCATTGTTAGGGTCACCGAAGGAGGAATACATGAGGTCAAAGTGGTGAGGGATTATGAATTTATTAGATCATCTGCAAACCAGATGGGCTGAGCCCCAAAATGGCATCAGCACCCAAAGATGGGGAGTCAGAGTTGTTTTAAAGGACTCTAGGTGGCATTTTTCTGGGCGGAGAATTCTCTGTGCAGGTCCAGATCCTGGGAAGGTCCAGAGGGGAAAGATAATGATCTTAGCAAGTGGAATGTGGTCTAAGCAAAAGGGAATGTCCATTGTGAAGTGGCCTAAAGGTCAGTTCCCAGGTGAGAGGTATCGATTTAATTATTTGATCAAACCTGACAACCATCTAGTCAGAAACACAAACATTTATGAGATAATATAAAAATAAATGCAAAATTGTACCTGTGCTAAGGGGTAAATAATAGGTTTATCAGTTAATAATGCAGATTTTTTTCAATAGATGGAGTTACACATATGTTGATATATATGCGATTTGATATATATGCTATTTTGTTGTATTGACAGCAAGTTTCAAAACTTCATATGTCAAATTTGCTGAAGGTGTTAACATCATAGATATTTTTACACTTAAAAATGTCGAATTTCGTG
>NW_005369365.1:464629-468183 GCF_000412655.1 Myotis brandtii | reverse complement strand
AATTTTGCTTCATGATGACGCACCATCACACACTTCAAAACCAGTTAAAGACACGTTAAAAGATCTTGCCTGGGAAGTATTAACCCACCCGTCATATTCACCAGACCTTGCTCCTTCAGATTAGCACTTGTTCCGATCGATGGCACACGCACTTTCTGAGCAGCACTTCGAAACATACGAAGAAGTGGAAAATTGGGTCTCTGGTTTGCTCAAAACAAGAAAAGTTCTATTGGGATCGTATTCACAAATTACCTGAAAGATGGGGGAAATGTGTAGCTAGCGATGGACATTACTTTGAATAAAGCACTTTTGATGTTTCTCTTGAAATTATCGTATTTTCTTTGATTACAAAATCTGCCGTTACTAACCGGTACACCTATTAGAGACTACATAGTGCTATGAGAATTATGTATGGGCCTCCGACCCAGTTAGGGATGTCAGGAAAGGCACTCCTATGGAAAACTATGGTCAGAACATGATGTGGCACAAAGTGCAGGAGAAGATGTTAAGTCACATTCTAGGCCGCATTGAGGATTTTGTTCTTTCAGCCTAAGAACACTGGAAAGCACTCAAACAGTTATCAACAGAAAGAGATGCCATGAGGAGATTTATGTTTCTAAAAGTTCATTCCCACAGTAGTAGGGAGAGTGAGTATGGATGTGGGAGGAGCATTTTGGAGGCTATTGTGGATATCCAGGCCAGAGATGATAGTAATTTGTGGTGGGACAATAGCAAGGAGACTGGAGATAATGGGCAGATTCAAATGATACTTAGGAAATAAAATCTAAGGATTTTGAGTGATATTAGATATGAGAGTGAGAAAAAAAGAAAGTATCAAGGACACCACATGGGTTTCTGGCATGGTCGAAATGTCATTCACTGAGATTAAATCCTGTAAGAGAATCAAATTGGGGTTGATTTTGGACATCTGAGTTTGAGGTACATCTAATATACCTAAGAAGACATTTCAAGCTGTGAGCTGAATGTATAGATCTGGAGTTCTAAGCAGATGGCTGGAGAAATCTACTTATAATTCATTTGTGTAGAAGAGGAAATAGAAGGCATATGTGATAGTTGGATGCATCTATGTGGCATTGGCATGGAAAGAGAAGAGGATCTAAGACAGAGGTCTGAAAAATGCCAATCACCAATGGCTTAGCTCCTGTCTCTCACCACGTATAATTAATTGTCATTAATTCACTTTCTTGGAAGTACCTCCTAAGTTAAGGTTCTCATCTTTCTTACTCCCCCTGCCATATGGAGGTCCTCATCGTTACTCTCAAATGCTGTTAGATTAGTTAGATTATAGCAGGGCTTATACCAGACCTTCCAACACAGCTACCCAGTTATTTTCTTAAAAGAATAGTGTGATCCTGTTTCTTCACTACTCAAAGTTTCTGGGGCTTCCAGTGCTCTCAGATCACACTATTTAAATATCTGTCCAGCAAGCATCGCATTGTACTATAGCTACTTATTCAAGAGCCTTTGTTTCCTCCCCAGCTGGAGTGCAACAAGCTCTCTGATAGAGGTGATTGGACATTACCCACCTTTGCATCTGCAAAGCCTGAAAAGGCATTTGGCATCTAAGAGGTGTGCAGTGATGCGAACTCTGCTGCCCTCTGACTTTGACCAAATAAAATCCTGTCATCTACTTCTGCCTTCATTTTCCTCTGTACAAACACAGATAACAGCTATTGGCCTTCTAACTACTACCTCAGGGGCACATTTTGCTACCAGTTCAAGAGATCTCCCTGCCTAAAGGAGGGGAGTTATAGAAACATGCTTACAAGAAATAACAGTAATACATTTGCAATCATGCATTTTAAGTCAATAGTTAAAGCTGCTTTACTAGTTTAGGCATGACACTATTTTTACTCAAAATAAAATGCCTTCAAAACCCCATCGGATTAAATTCCACAGATAAATTATATGGGTTCAGTGAGAAAAAGTTCAAACTTCAATTTGAAGAACCTCAAGAGAAAGATGTTTTTTAAGCAATTAACTATCTATACTTATGTGTAGAACTGATTTACTATTTTACTATTTCTCCCAATTTAGGTTCTTTCTCTATTCTCTTTTCATATGCAAGAGACATAACTAGAGATAGAGACACACAGAGAGATGAATAACATTTTAAAATATATTTTGAAGCCTAGTTATTTGGAATAAAGTAAATTAGGTTACTTACTTACTAAATATTTTTATTTTTTATCTTGATTGGAAAAGAGCTGGTTGCCTAGGATTGATGCATTTGGAATAATCTACTTAGAAAGAAAATTTTTGTCCATTTCTAGGATTTTCATTTGTGAGGCAATGATGGATACAGATAAATCCAAAATGGAATTTTAGAAAGTATTTACTTACTTGATAAGAGCTTAGATGTATTCAGGCTCTTGAAAATAAGATTTTTTTTTAAGTTGGAACAAAAAGGCCCTTAAAAATGACACATGTAATTCTATTCTTGTTGTTTCCTTGAAGAAATAAATCACAATCAGATAGCACTTTTTAAAGCATATTTTTGGTACACAGAAACATAAAGAAAAAAAAACATAGCCTGTATCCTCTAGAGTTCTAATTAAAAAGAAATGTATAATTAGACTATAGTTGAAATTACATATTATGTCAAAATTCAATATCTAAGCACTGCCTTAAAGCAGTTCAGTTGTACTAATTTTGCACTCACAGACCTTTCTGGCAATCTTATGGGATGAGGAGGGAAGAGTAAGAATCAGAGCACTGGTAGGGACGGAATTGGCTTATGGGGCTAGAACCCCATCTGGGTTATAGAAATAAGGAGTCACAATTCATCTCATGCTATGACTTTCCAGATTTAAGATTTCCCTCTTCCTCTACACATAATGCATTTTAAACTATAGGCAAGAGAAATTAAGTTAGATACTTTTTAACTGAACTGTATGTGTGTATCTGTGTGTGTGTGCGCATAGTTTTCTGATTTAAAAATCAAATGTTTATGTGTGTGTTTTCCTACAGACAAAAGTGGAGTGACTGAGTTGTATTAAATTTCTATAAAATCCATCAAAACCATTTTATGCATTTGAAAATACTAAGCTAAATATGGTGGAGATAATAGTATTAATAATCAATCCTGTATAATTGTAGTATCACCTGCCATTTAAATAATAATCACATGCTATGCCCTGTTTTCCACACACACTTTAAATCTTTCATCTCAGCCCATCCAGAGTGGCTCAATTGGTTGAGCATCCTCCCATGCACCAAAGGGTTGCAGTTCAATTCCCAGTCAGGACACATACCTGAGTTACTGATCCTTGGTCAGGGAACAGGAGCATGTGGAGGGCAGTTGATCGATGTCTCTCTCTCTCTCTCTCTCTCTCTCTCTCTCTCTCTCTCTTTCTCCCTCTCTCTCTCTTCCTACCTCTCTCTGGGCATGTCCTTGCAACAACCCATGAGGCAGGTACCATAATCATCCCCATTTTATAGAGAAAAACAAAACTTGCCCAAACTCATACCATTAGTATGTATGCTTATTTTATATCTTTTGATAAATGAACAATAACTACATTAAGCAAAAT
>NW_005369365.1:450373-464606 GCF_000412655.1 Myotis brandtii | reverse complement strand
TTTTTATATCTTTTGATAAATGAACAATACTACATTAAGCAATATATATATGTATATATATATATATATATACATTTTATATGTACATATAATTGCGCATACACACACCACACACACATGCACACACACACATGGTGTTTTATGGCTGATAGAATTGAAACTCACCACACTGATTCTAGTTCATTTCCCTTCAAGTACCATTTAGAATTCATTTCTATTATACAAATAATCTTAGTTATTAAAGTTTAAAAGTAGAAAGTCTAGCATATTAAAATCTATGTAAGAACTTTATAAAAACCCTTTGTTTTATCATCTAAATAATGAGCTGTGTTATATGGGTAACCCATACTAAGGAGTGTTATTAATACTAGTAGTGTATGGTTGTTATTTATTTGGCTGACAAAGACATAATTTCCCAGAATTTTCTTTTTCTCTCATCTCACAATATTTCTCACCTGTCAATTGTATCAACAGAACCCCAACATTCCAAATGCCTATCTGGAACCTGAGATACTTTGCCAAAACTCTGCAAAGAATAAAAGTAAACTAAACTTGAGAATGTGAAATTCTTGTCAAACCAGCCATCACATCGCAGACATTCCCGCTTCCTTAGCCACACATGCCTTGGGGATGATTGTTATGCAGAGTCTTTTACTGGAGCATTAACACTATTAATGTAAAGCCATACTTTGAGGAAGAATGTAAAGTGTAAAGCCACTTAAAATGACCATTTGCTTAAGCAATGTCAGAAATATTTAGTCTCTGTTGCAGAACAGACTTATGAGCCAACCTCAGCCGAAGGAGGTCAGCTCAGATATGTGCCTGCACGTTCAAGCTGCCAAAAAACATAAGAAAATGTTTAGCACAATGAATCGCAAGTCGAAGGTTTGGGCTCTCATGGAAAGTTAACTCTCCAGCACTCACTCCCACCTCTGGTGACGAGGGAAAGTCGGGGAAATAGCATGGAACGGAGCCACCTAATGGAAATATTTCATCAGGCAGTGACCTTTCTGTTTGTCATTGTTTATCTTCGCTGCTTTCTTGGGCATACTGTTTTAATAAGCATTTGTAATTTTAATCTGCACAAGCATTTTTAATAGTTTCCAAAGAGACTCGGAGACTCATTTGAGCTGTTTCGCAATTGGAAAGTGGTGTTTGTTTGGAGATGGCTCTAGTAGGATCATTAGCTTCCATCCCCCTGGTGTTCCCTGTATGATTTCAATGGGTCTTTTTTGGGAAGGATGCCAATGTTTTATGCTTCCAACCATGATATTAAGATTTCTGTGTTTCTATAAACTTTCATAACAGTACAGTTAATGTTTGCACACGTGTTTAAATGGGCCTGATATTTTTACTTTGTAGGGGTCAATCCTTCAGGAGTTATGTCACCTATCTAGATACCTAGAGCATTAGTGTACCTCTCCACAAGGCTGCATGACATAGCAGTAAAGAGCACTGAGGACACCAGCTGCGCATCTACCTGGCTAGGAAACTTCCAATAAATCCTTTTTCTTCCCAGCCTCTGTTTTATCTGTAAAATGATCAACTTAAACCAAATCATCTCTCAGATCTGGAGCTCTGATTATATGATGCTTGTAAACTCGTCGCCAAAGAATATCTTAAGGTTTGGGGGTAGGTTGCTCATACGGAGATGTTTTAAGAATAACAATAATATTATCTTCCTCTAATGAGCATGTAGTCTGTACAGTCTCTAATATTAATCATTACTGATTTGGATTAAGGGGCTTTATTAAACAAATGCCAAGGTAATTAAACCACAAGAGGTTTGGTTTCTGATGAATTAAAACCTCTCATTTGAGCATTAATTTATTATTAAAATTAAACAGTTTACTCCTACTTTCACAGAATAAATTTCATGTAAATATTTAACAAATATTAATTGGATGGGGAAAATCATTCATCTTTCCAGGGTCCCCATTTTTCTTGAGCCTGGTCCTCCTTTGAGAAAGCTCATCATTATTCCCACTGGACAGGTAAGGAAGCCAAGGAGCTTGGAGGCTGTGTAACCTGCTGTTACTCATCCACATGTGGCCAGGATGGGCTTTCATACCCATAGGACTCATGCTTTCATGGTTATGAGATTTAGCAAACAAAAATATAGGACATCCAGTTAAATTTGAAATTCAGATTAGCAATAAATAATTTTTTAGTATAAGTATGTCTCAAACATTGCATGGGGCATACTTATGCTAAAAAAAATATTTGTCATTCGTCTCAATTTCAAATTGAACTGGGCATCCTGTGTCTTGATTGGGCAACCCTATCTATGACAGAATTCTCTGATGGAATCTGATCTCCAGGCTTTGGTAGATGCACTGGGGATGAACAGGAGGAGGCCCTATTTCTGGAAAGTTTGAAATCTGATTGATGAAACTGAAACAATAAATAGAGTGAATATGGAAGTATTCACAAGAGCATCTGAGTAGCCTCAGAAAATAAAGAACGCTTGTGCACCTTAGGGCCTTCTTGCCTTTGGGGTCTAGAATTTGTACTGCCATAGACACCAGGGCAGTTTGTACAAAATAATCATGAGAAGCAGATTTATAGAATTTCAATGTTGAGAAGTGAGTGGCCTCAAGAATCCATAGATTCAGATCCCTTATTTTATAGGTGAGGACACACTATACACAAAGTCAAAGCTAGTTGGGACTGAAATACAAAGACCTGATTCCCTTCCCTAGAGCCTTTCAGGGAATGGCAAGTGAAGGAATGTTCTAGGTGGCATGAGATTAATCAGATAGAACTATAATGGCATGGCTTCCTGGAAATGTTACTCTGATCAAACTGTTTTTGTAGGTAGTTAAGTAGGGAATTCTACTATCTTGACACAGATCCCTGGGGCACTGAAGGGCAGTTTTTCTTCATTTTGCAGATATTTTTATATTTTCATGAACAGATACTACTGTCCACCGATGAATTTTCAGGAGCTAAATATCTAAATATCAGCAAAATAGTATTTACCCAGATACTTTTGCCCTTCTTCCCTCATTTTACTAACATGCTAAGAATTATTTCATAGCCAATACTCTAACCTCTCAGTAATGTCTGCTTCAGAAAATAGGGAAAAAAGAAAACAAAAGTAAATCATTTGCAACCTTGAGAACAGACCACTCTGGAAAAGCATTGGGCAAGAGAAAGTGTTTAAAAATAGCTAAACAGGATTTATCCATAGATTTTACTAATTTATCATATCCTTGACCCTAGTTACCAAAGATGGGTATGTTAGCCCTACCTCTGGAAAAAGAAGTCATTTATGGTCGCTAGGGTACCACAGTGGAACTAAATTATGCTTGAGAATAATAGTAAGTTCTTAAAACATTTTTCAAAGGTACTCATGTGTCATATCTAGTATTGATTTTATTTTTCTCTATGCCAAGAATATTGTTACCCAAAAACGTGTGTGTTTTAATGAATGTGTATGTGTTTATTACAAAGATGAAATGATGAAAGCAAAGAATGAAAATCATGAGTAGAAAAGTGTGAATTACAAATATCACTTGTCACTAGTGCAAATGTCTCTCCAGAGTATAATAAAACACATTTGAAAAGAAAACTAATTTGGATTAGGGAAATATAAAACAAAACCACAAGGTACTACCTCACACCCATTAGGATGGAATTATCAAAAGAATATAGGAAGTGTTGCCCAGGATGTGGAGAAATTAGAAACCTTGTACACTGCTATTGGGACTGTAAAATAGTGCAGCCACCATAGAAAACAGTATGGCAATTCTTCAAAAACTTAAAAATAGAATTACCAAATGATCCAACAATTCCACTCTGGTTTGCACCCAAAAGAATTTAAAGCAGGGACTGAAAGAGAAATTTCAATACGCATGTTCAAAGTAGCGTTGTTCACAATAGCCAAAAGTTGGAAGCAACCCAAGTATCCATCAGAAGATGAATGGATAAATAAAATGTAGTATATACATACAATAGAATATTATTCAGCCTTGAAAAGAAAGGAATTTTTGACACATGCTACACTATGGGTGAACCTTGAAAGCATTATTCTGAGTAAAATAAGTCAGTCACAAAAAGACAAACATATGAAATATTTAGAATAGTCAATTTTATAGAGACAGAAATGGTGGGTGCAAGGGATGCAGGGAGAGGAGAATGGGGAGTTGTTGTTTAATGGACATAGAGTTTTAGTTTTCTAAGATGAAAAGAGTTCTGGAGATTAGTTGCACAACAATGGGAATGTACTTAATGCTACTGAACTGTATGTTTAAAAGTGGTTAGGATAATAAATTTTATGTTATGTATATTTTATCATAATTAAAACTAATCAAATAAGTAAGTGGATAAATAAGTCTAATGTGGTCATTTACAAATTTACTAAACCAATATTTATTGAACATCTATCTATTATGTTCTAAACAATATTCTACACCAAGAATGTCCAGTACTAAGACTGATATTCTGAGGTGCAGTGGTGGGCATTTAGTAAATAATTGTGGAATGAAGTGAATGAATTAAATAACAAGTAAATACATAGGCTCACTGGAAATGATGCTGTGTCTATCATAGGCATAAAGAGAAAGGGAGGTTGAAGAAGTTCAGCAATTATTATGTATTTGCCTTCTATCAGGGTCCACTAAGTCACAAAATGCAAGGTAGCACCTGCCTCCCAGAAACTCCAAGTCTAGAAGAGGAAGTAAAAATTGAAATCACAAGAAATTGTAATGTGAATTCCAAGTTATGATACTCAGAATTAACTCATAAAAATTATCTCCTATATAGAGGAATGGTTCATTATTATCAATCTCACCTTCTTATTCTTGTTATCTTATCAGTGTATATGGACTAACATGTATCTTGAATATTGACTTTTCAACCTGCCCATGCTGTCCACTTTTGATTTGTTTATTTAAAAAATATATTTTTATTGATTTCAGTGATGAAGAGAGAAAATCATCCATCGGTTGCCTCCTGCACACCCCCTACTGGGGTTCGAGCCTGCAACCCGGGCATGTGCCCTGACCAGGAATCAAATCATGACCTTCTGGTTCATAGGTTGATGCTCAACCACTGAGCCACACTGGTCAGGCTGATTCTTTTTTTTAAAATATATTTCTTTATTGATTTCAGAGAGGCAGGGAGAACGACAGGGAGATAGAAACATGATGAGAGAGGATCATTGATTGGCTGTCTCCTGCAAGCCCCCTCCTGGGGCTCAAACCTGCAACCCAGGCATGTGCCCTTGGCCAGAATCGAACCTGGGACCCTTCAGTCCACAGGCTAATGCTCTATTCACTGAGCCAAGACAGCTAGGGCTGATTCATTTTTTATGAAGTTAAAATAAGCAAGAAAAGAATTATATTATTACAAAAATAGTCCCTGGTATTTGTTTATTAACAACAGAATTGTTTAAAAGTACTTTTTATTGAAAATCAGTTCCTAATTAAGGAGTCAGGAAACCTTTATCTTTGACTCTACCTAATTATTAACAATGGTAGACTTTGACTGGATATATCACATTTTCTCTGAGACTCAATTTATTTTTTTAACTATTTTTATTGCTGACAGTATTACAGATGTCCCCATTTTCCCCACCCTTTGCCCACCTGCACCCAGCTCCCAAACCCCCTCCCTCTGACCATCACCACACTGAGACACATTTTAGGATTCATCATGTTGTTAGACTTCTGGAGAAGGTTCTTTCCAGAAATGACTTTGTATTAGTTAATGAATTTGAATTTTAGTTGCTTCTAAGCACTTTGTGCATAAGAGATTGGTATAGAGACAGAGACAAAGACAGAGACAGAGACAGACAGAGACAGAGAGAGATAGAGATAGAGATGATAGATATAGATAGAGATAGAGATAGAGATAGAGATATATAGATATAGATATATTTTTAAATCCCTAATCATTTTCTGGAATTTGGACTTAATATCTTCATTTCTAATCAGAAGTTAATCCAAAGGGATTGGCCCTGTCAGATTTATAGGTACAACAAGCTTTGGGATGTCAGGTACAAGGATTTCTTCTGATTACCTCTCTACTGAGATCTTTTAAAATGTACTTTTGCTTCTAAGCCTTGTACAGCCAACATTGCTAGAGATTAAAAAAAGGGGGGGTGGGGAGCGACTGAGGTGATTGGGACACAGGTGCACACAGAGACCCCGGCAGAGCTGAGATGGCTGACTATTGGCCCTGCAGAGGTTGACTTCCTGGAATGTGATGCATATGTTTGAATGGAGTCCCTCAACTTCCCATGTGGTTGGTTAATCTTTGGAACTAAGTAATATCGTTTTAATGTGCAATTGCCTTTTGTAAAATACAATTGGAGCAACCCACAACCCACTGGCCAAGTTCTAATTGTTTCTCCCCATCATGATTTCTGTCTTATTTACTTCTCTGCCTGCCTGGCATAAGTATAGAAAGGTTATTGAACGATAGCCAGACAAGGGTCAAGATATGGCAATTTTCACTGAGAAATTTTCTACGACTCCTTTCTTAAAACTGCATGGGTGATCTACAGTAATAGAAGTCTTCCCACTTGGATACATAAAAGCAATTGTTTAGTCTAGGCTGTGCAAAGGTTTCCAAAGGGTAATACAAATTGTGGGCTATTCAATGGCATGGATTAAAAAAAAAAGATCAACAGGAAGCTGTTGTAGAATTACAATTATAATACAAACAGTATTTATTACAGGTTGTTGGAGTCTGAGTTAGGATGCAATCATAGCTATTTCATAGCAATAGTCTTTACTTCAATTCCATTTTATTTCCTGAAAGCTTTAAAAAATGTAACATAGTTCATATACTGTGTCACCCCATAATGAAGCCAAGTAAAATTGACTCCTCATTTTATGTTATTCTTCCTTGGGTCCTTGAAGGATTTTTTTTTTTAATCAATAGCTTACAATCCACTCCTTTTCTTTTTACAGAACTTCCCACTCCTGATGCCCTGTGGGAAAGACTAAGAAAAATAATAAAGGGACTGTGGGAGAGAAGTCAGTCAAAAACAAGCCCTCTAAACTCAAGGGGCTTTATTCTTTTAAATATCTTTTTTTATTTTACATAAAGAATATTCACATAGAGAAATCAAGAGATTTATAATTTCCATTATTTGGCTAGAAGCACCACACAAGTACATACTTCCTGTGTGTTAGTCATTTTTCGTTGCCTAGCTGCAGAACACAAATATATTGCAAAACTATTTTATTTTCAACACAATTGTACCCATCTGTCAAAGAATCCACTCCCTGAACTTGTTTTTAATATGTTAAAAACAATGAACGTCACCATATCAAATTCCAAATCCCTGATTACTGCAACCTTGCTTAACTTTCTGTTTGATCCCTGATGTAGCTTAAATGTTGGGTTTATCTGAGGCTGCATGAAAGAATTGCATAAAATAAACCTAAAGACCTGGAAATGGGCAGTGGTGGTATCCTGAAAGAACTCCATCCCCCCACCACCACCACCCCCTGAAGCCAGTAGAACAAAGAAATAAACGTTCTTATATGCTGGGATGAATTAAATTCCCAATTGCAAATTTCAAGTATGTTAGCATTATTGTAGAACAAATTGCTCCAGTGTTGACTTCTGATGGTGTAATGAGTATTCTGAGATACTTGAATATGATCCCAGATTCCCCCGTGTTTACCTCCTCAGGGTTGGCGGAGGGTCATGGCTAACACAAAGGGCAGCAAAGGCGCTTCTGGAACAGGGTTCACAGAGCCACTCTGTCTTCCCTGTGCCATGTGGTGGGCACAGTTTCATGTGCCCAGCTTCTTACAAGGCCCTGAGCCTGAAGACGTGATTCAATAAATCCTAAAGTGCTGGACGAAGGATGGGAATGTGATAACAAGCTCAGTTTTCTTGGACTTGTCCTGTCCACAGTGTAGGGGTATTGACAACTCTTTATTCTACCCTGTACAAAGGGACCCACCTCACAAACACGCTTTAGGGACCTATGATGTTGTACTCAAATACTCAAAGCTGACCTCTACCTAGATGACCTACCCCATAGCAATATCTCCCCAAGAAAATGAGTGCAGTGTCTGATGTGGCTAAATGTACAATACTCTGGGGAACTTTGTACAAATGGGTTCAAGACAAGAATTCTACAGCTACTCACAGATACATGTGAATGACCTCGGGGCCTCTTGTAATATTCCAGGCATGAAGACAAAAGGGATCACCAGCAGCACAGTAATCATCTTTAAAAAGTAACAAAATAGGTCCAGGGTCTTCTTTTGCATGTCACATTGCACTCAACTACTTTACAAATGTCATTCTGACTAGAACAAAGGGGAGAGTAACCCTTTCTAAGAGTGAGTATAGCTTTGTGACGGGCATGCAGGTGAATCAGTTCAGTAAAACAGTGGTGGCCAATTAATCAGTTGACTACATAGTCTATAATTCAGGGTCATGGAACCATCTTGATTTCAGGATCTTCTCCTTAGGGTCTTTGCTAATAGCCTCAAAGTTACTTCTTTCTTGTTTTTAAAGTGGAAATATTGTTAAAAACAAAAAATGAAAAACAACAATAAAAAAAAACCTGCGTGGAAATATTGTTAAAAACAAAAAATGAAAAACAACAACAACAAAAAAACCTTCTGCAAACATGCATTCATGGCACTAGAATTGGTGGGGAGAAAAGATGAAATGCAAATTCAGCCTATTACTTAAAAATAGTAAATAAGATGTCTGGCTTATAACGACTAGCTCTCTCAACTATCTAGGAATCATCCTAGGACACAATTTTAGAGTTCTCCATGCCAGATATATTAACAATATATCCAATTTTGAAGTTTTTATCCTAATATAAAAACAGAAGTGTATAAATAAATACTTTTAACATGAGTTCTGAAAATTTAAAAAAAATGGAACAAAGAGAAAAAGTGAAGCCACTTCTTACCCTTCAAAGTTTTGAGGATCTATTTTCATGCATGATAATGCCTTATGTTTATGATTTGTCTTCTCTCCAAAAATCATTGTCTCTTCTGAACTATGGCAGGTAGCCCATTCTAATCAACCTGGTTAATGTAAATGAAGCAATAGAAGACATAATTCAAAACCACAAATAATTTAAAAAGGCATTTATGCTTGATTCTGGAATATACATTGTATTTTTCCTTCCCAGTTGTGTTTATTAGACTGATGTTCAGTTTGAACTCCTCCATAGCACACAGCAACTGACTGTATAAAGAAGCTGCCAAGATATCTCCTATGGCCAGGATGGTGCCAAACCAAGATTAAGAACTTGCTGTAAATAAGCTACAAAATGGGCAATTAGGAGCAGATAGCAGATCTCATTTGTTCTCACACTATCCCTTGAAACTAGGTAGAAATATAAGCAAGGATTTTGAATCATGAAGATCACCACGGAAAGTGTGGGAACAGACCTGAGTTAGAAAGAATGAAGAGTCAGTTGGATTTTAAATACACAAGGGCCATGGCCCTTCTGGACCCTGAGTATTACCTAATTTTAATTTTCACAGCAGCACAGAGTTCTTATCCCCATTTTACAGAAGATTCCAAGAATTTGAGAGGTCAGTTACCATGCCAAGGATGTATATCCATATGGAGTGGCAGATCTGGAAATTGTACCCAAGGTTTTACATGATTCCAAAGCCTTTCCTTTTTTTATAAGATCTAGGAAGCTCACCAAACATCTTAATTGTCAAATTTGGTTTTCTGTGATATACAATAAAATTATAGAATTCATTAACAGCCCAAAAGGAAACCTGATATATTTATGATATAGTCCTAATCATTCCTATCAGATTCCCAATAGCCAAATAGTTCAGGGTGTTTTTATCCTGCTTTCCTTAAATTCTGTCAGCTTTACCTTCTTAATATCTCTCATGTTTGTGCTCTTTATATAAGTGTCTGGAATACAAATCACTGGGCTATTGTATTAGCCTCCTAACTTTAGCTTTGCATCTTGAACTACCTATGCCTTGTGGCCAGATTAATTTTTACATGTTTGAGACCTTCCCATGCATCAGCCCCTGAACAGTTAGAAACATCGATGAGAGAGAAACATCGATCAGCTGCCTCCTGCACACTCCCTACTGGGGATGTACCCGCAACCAAGGTACATGCCATTGGCCAGAATCGAACCTGGGACCCTTGAGTCCACAGGCTGACGCTCTACCCACTGAGCCAAACCGGTTAGGGCGCCAGATTAATTTTTACAGGTTTGAGACCTTCCCATGCATCAGCCCCTGAATTTATATGTCATTTGGAAGCCCTATCCTTTTGGAGTTTATGATCTAGTGGGGCAAAGAGTCAAAATCATGTAAACAAATATGTAATTATGTGAGCATTGAGATCTAAAGGATATAAATAGGATATTGAGATAAAGAACAGTGAGAAACCTACTTAAATAAGGACGGCCAGGGAAGGCAACTCTGAAGTGGTGATATTTAAGCTCTGATGGAGCTGATCTTATAACAAGTCAAGAGTAAGTATTAAAAGCAACAACAGTGTGTGAAAAGCTCCAAGACAGAGATTATCTTGTCTGGCTGCATCTTGATGGACAAAGGGGAATGTATCATAACATGAGATAGAAAAAGTGAGCATGAGTTCAATCGTAAAAGGCCTTGTAGTTCATGTCAGAGTTTTGTGTTTTGTTCCATGTGAGATGGAAGTCATTGTCAGTTAGGGTTTCTGTATGATGAGACTTATGTTTTAGGTTCTGAAAGAAAGCTGGTGTGATTGAAGTATAAAGAGCAAGGGGAAATTGAAGCAAGATGAGGCCAGAGGTGGTGATGGAACATTCTAGACAGGGTACATTTATCCTAGGAGCCACAGGAAGCTATAGACATATTTTAAATAGGAGATGACTTGACCAGAGTTGTTATGGCAGAGGAAAAGGACTGAGGTAAATGAGAGAGAGGGTGTAAGAAGACCAGTTAGGAGACTGTTTTAAATGTTTATGCCAGAGATAACATAATGGCTTGGACTAGGGCAATGGAAAAGAGTGGACAAATTTAAGATGATTTAACAAGTTTTTTATTTACTTTTTAAATATTTTTTCTTTTGTAGTAAGAATAAATAACATCTACTCTCTAGCAAATTTTAAGTGTACAGTACAATATTAATAACTATATAGCCTATGTTGTACTTAATATATCTCTAGAACTTGTATATCCTGCATAATTGAAACTTTGTACCTTTTGGCAATACCTCTGCATTCTTCCCATACTCAGCCCCCTGTACCATTCTGCCCTTAGTTTTATGATTTTGGCTATTTTAGATTCCTCATTATCAGTGGGATCATACAAGATTTGTCTTTCTGTGTCTGGGTGGTGAGGTAAAGGGCAGAATCAAGGATGATGCTCAGGTTTCTGTATAGAACTAGGAAGAGGGTAGTGCCATTTATGAAAATGTGGAATATTGGGAAACAATTTGAAGAGGAGGCGGCCAAGAGACCAAAGCTGGACGTGTTAAATTTGAGATAGCTCTTACATAACTCCTAGCATCCACACAAAGGGTCATGTAGGCAACTGTATCTGTAAGAGTGGGATTCAGAGAAGAATTCTGGGCTAGAGATATAAATTGTGGCATAAAAATCAAACATATAGAAATGAACCATCCCACGGTAATGAATGAGGTCAACTAGGGAGAGAGTATAGAGAAAAAGAAGAAAACTGAGAGGGTGGACAAGAAGAACCCCATTATCTAAAGATTGAATATAGAAAGATCAATCAAAGAAGAGTCGCCAGACAGATGAGGAGAAAATCAGGAAAGGGTGGTGTTACAGAAGCTAATAGAAAACATCGTTTCATGGGGGAGCGATCAATAGCAGAGTTAAATGCTGCTGAGGAACTGGAACTAAAACTAGAAGTGTGACTTATTAGAAATGACAACAGTGGGGTAGATAATTACCAGTGGAAAGGTGGCTGTGCAGAAGCCATTCTGGAAAGAATGGAGAGAGAAAAGAGGAGACAGTGTGTACGGGCAAATCACTGCTTAACATTCTATTTAATCCTATTCTGTCACTTCTGTAGTGAGAAACTATAGATGGCTCCCTACTTACTGCCTGTACATAATATCCACATTTTCCACTTGCCTTCCATAAGAATACTACATTCTGGATAAGCTGACTTAATCTTACTACTTTCTTTCCTCTCCACTTCTGCCCACAATAAATTCCTAACCCAGGAATTCCCTGCTCACTTCTGTGAGACCCAGCTCCTGCATGGAGTCTTTCATGATTGCCCTGATTGTTTTATCCCCTGAATTTTTATAGCACATTCTGTCTACAACCACTGTTGTGGCATTTATTTATGTTATCTTTCACGCCTTATCTTACCAAATGGTCAGATTACAATGCACATTACATTTAGCATTTCCCAACACAAAATATTACAATATTAGTACACAATATTAATTGTCTAAAAGGTGGTGGCATTTGCCACTCATCAACTCCTAATTTGGAGTCAATGTTATGGAAAACAGGACTTACCCATACACCTCCCAGATTCTGCCCAAGGAAAAATACTGGAAAAGTGACAAGATCCTGATCTGGTGACCATGTTCTATTTTGTTTTTAAATAAACTTTTAAAAAAAACTTTAAAGTAGTTTTAAATTTATAGAAAAATTGCCAAGATAGTAGTAGAGTTTTCATATACACCATACCTAGTTTCCACTATTATTAACATCTTATATTAGTATGAAACATTTGTTACAGTTAATAAGCCAATATTATTATACATTATTATTATTATTACCTAATGTACATACTTCATCCAGATTTCTTTAGGTTTTTGTTTGTTTTATTTGTTTTATATTTTGTTTTGTTTGTGTGTTGTTTGCATGTTGTTGTTGTTTTTTACCCAATGTCTCTTTCCTCTTCCAAGATCCCACCCCGGATATCACATTACATTTAGTCATCAAGCCTCCTTAGTCTCCTCTTGACTGTGAAAGTTTCTCAGATTTTCTTGTTTTTGATGACATTGGCAGTTTTGAGGTATACTTGTCAGGTATTTTGTAGAGTGACCCTATTAATTTGTCTAGTGTTTTTCTCATGATGAAACTGGGATTATGGTTTTTGAGGAAGAAGACTACATAGGCAAAATGCTACCATTATCATCACATCATATCAAGTGTATATACAATCTATAAAGTTTATGACTGTTGATGTTGACCTTGATCACCTAGTGTTTGCCACATTTCTCCACTACAAATTTGTCCTTTCCCCCCTTTCTATACTGTGCTCTTTGGAAAGAAGTCAATGTGCAGCCCACACTTAAAGAG
Organism: Myotis brandtii; assembly: GCF_000412655.1. Classification (NCBI taxonomy): domain Eukaryota; kingdom Metazoa; phylum Chordata; class Mammalia; order Chiroptera; family Vespertilionidae; genus Myotis; species Myotis brandtii. The sequence continues at coordinate 451,357 of NW_005369365.1, read as the reverse complement.
TAGAGAGTTATGCTCCATCTACTTGAGGGCAGTGTTATCTGAAAAATTATTTGGAATTCTTCTGCATGGGAGATTTGTCTCTCATTCTCCATTTATTAGTTATTAAACAATTTATATCATGGATATTTATTTTATACTTTGGATTATAACTCAATATGACTTTATTTTGTTGCTAAAATTGTTCCAATTTTGGCCATTGGGAGTTCTTTTAGTTGTCTCCTATGTCCTTTGAGATATCTCCTTCTTTGTGTTTTATATTTTGTTTTGTTGTTGTTGTATTTTGAATACTTCTTTTTCAAACCCAAAATCTTCTATGTGTATTGTGTGTATTTCCTGCCCCAGTCCTACAATCAGCCATTTCTCTAAGGATTCCTGGTTCCATTTATGGGGGAATGGGATTAGAAAACAAGATCATGGTGCAAGGTATGCTCATTGCTACTGTGTTGTCATTGCATCTAAGCCTCAGCTGACAGCAAAGAAATATGTGTATATCTTAACCCATGCATATATTTTAATATATTTTAAATATATTTTTGTTGATAGTATTACAGATATCTTCAATTCCCCCACTTACCCCTCACCTACCAGCTCCTAGCCCCCCCTCCAGGTCTTCACTTCCCTATTGCCCATGTCCATGGGCTATGCATATCTACACTAATAAAAGAGAAACATGGTAATTGGCGTACGACCGCTACCCTTCCCATTGGCTAATCAGCATATCCTTATGCAAATTAACTGTCAGCCAAGATGGCGGCCGGCAGCCAGGCAGCTGGAAGCGAACATGAGGCTTCCTTGCTTCAGTGACTGCAGACTCCAACGTTCCCCGCCTGACTTGCCGGCCTCTGAGCTGGCAGTTTGAAACATTCTAACAAATATAGAAGGCCGGGATCTCAGAGCTGGAGTTATACATTGTTTCGATTATAGAACGCTCAGCAGCGGAAGCCTCAGAGCTAGAGCCAGAGCTAAAGCTGGCCCAGAATAAAA
>NW_005369365.1:446952-450271 GCF_000412655.1 Myotis brandtii | reverse complement strand
ATCCGCCCTGCTCTGTGCATGACAGGGGGCAGCGCCCCAACTCCCCAATCAGCCCTGCTCTGAGCCCGACCAGGGGCTGCACCTAGGGATTGGGCCTGCCCTCTGCCACCCGGGAGCAGGCCTAAGCCAGCAGGTCATTATCTCCCGAGGGGTCCCAGACTGCGAGAGGGCACAGGCCAGGCTGGGGGACCCCCCTCCCCACCCCCCCGTGTGCACAAATTTTTGTGCACCAGGCCTCTAGTAAGTATATAAGTTCTTTGGTTTATCTCTAAATATTTCTATATGTAACTATCTATATCTCTACTAAGTTAAACATAAGTTCATACTAATGTCTCCAGCTCTAATCCATTACCTTCTACCCTTGTTTATTTGCAAACTCCCACTCTATCAGTGAGACACCTGGCTCTCACCTTATGCCTTCCATTTACTTAAATGTTCCATTTCACATGTATAGTGGTTTCAGGATGTCAACCCATACTTATACTCCATTGGGAAACAACTATAGCAATTAGAGTACCATGCTTCTGTATAGGTCCTTTTGCCTTTAGTCTTGCAGATTCCACTCATTTGCATTATTTTTGTCACATTCTGAATTCCATCTGATATCCCCTTAACTCCTAAGTGATTTTTAAAATTTGCATAAATTAAAGTTCACTCTTTGTTTGCTGTAAATTTCTAAGGGTTTTGACCAATGCAGTGTCATGTATCCATCACTGCAACATCATGCATTATAGTTTGACCACCCTAAAATTTCCCCTGTGCTTCACCTAATCAACCTCCCACCACAATCCCTACGACTATTGATATGTTTACTATCTCCATATTTTTGGCTTTTCCAGAATGTTGTATACATAATATTATACATAATGTAGACTTTTCAGACTAGCCCCTTTCAATTCACAATATGCATTTAAGTTTCAGTCATGTATTTTCATAGCAATTTGATAGCTCATTCTTTTTTATTATTTTAACAGTATGCCGGTACATAGATGTACCTGTTGAAGGACATTTTAGTTGCTTCCAACTTTTGCCAATTATGAATAAAACTGCTATAAACCTTCTTGTGGGCATAATTTTTGGATCAGTTGGGTAAATACCTAGGAGCATAGCTGGATCATAAGCTAAGACTATGGTTAGCTTTGTAAAAAACTACCAAATTCTCTTAGAAAATGATTGTACCATTTTGTATTTCCACCAGCAGTGAATGAGCATTTCTGTTGCTTCACATCTTCACCAGCAATTAGAAATGTTTGTTCTTTGGATTATAGTCATTCTAAAACGTGAATAGTGGTATCTCATGTTCTTTAATTGGCATTTCCCAAATGACAAATTATAGTGGGTACTTACTTCCCATGTGTAGATATTTTTCAATGAGGTGTCTATTCAGATCTTCTGCTCTTTTGTAATTAGGTTGCTTATTTTATTGCTAAGTTGTAATAGTTCTTATATATTTGGATACAAGTCCATTATCAGGTATATTTTACAAATATATTTTTCCAATAAGTGGCTTATCTTTTCATTCCCTTAGTAGTATCTTTCTTAAAATAGAAGTGTTTAATTATAATCAAATCCAAATTATTGTTTTTTTCTTTCATGGGTGATTTTCATGTTTTATGTATAAAAAAAAATCCTCATCACCAAATCCAAAGTCATATAAATTTTCTCTTATGTTTTCTTCTAGAGATGTTATAGTTTTGTTTTTTATATGAGTTGAGTTTTTGGAAGGTATAGGACTGGGTCTAGATTCATTTTTGTGTAGATGGATACCCAGTTGTTCCAACACCATTTGTTGAAAAGATAGTCTTTCTGTATTAAATTCCCTTTGTACCTTAAAAAATCTGTTGGTATCTGTGTGGGTCTGTCTGAGCTTTCCATTTAGTTTCATTGATCTCTGATTCTTTTCTTCTACCACTACCATACTATCTTGATTATTGTAGCTTAATTACAAGTCTTAAAATTGGGTAATATGTATCCTCCAACTTTGTTTTTCCTATTTAATATCATTTTGGCTCTTCTAGTTTTTTTGCATTTTGATATAAATTTTAGAAACAGTATATTGATAGCCCAAAATAACTTGCTGGGATTTTTATTGAGATTGCATTAAATCTATAGATCAAGTTGGGAGCACTTGCCATCTTAATATTGAGACTTTTAAATCATGGACTCAGACTGTCTCTCAATTTATTTAAAATTTCTTTCTTTCATCAGTGTGTTGTAGTTATCTGTATACATGTCCTGTTTTGTTAAACTATTGCATTTTTCTTGGTACTATTGCAAATGTCTTTTATTTCAAATTTTAGTCGGTATATAGGAAAAATGCTTTTTGTATATTGATCTTATATCTTACAATTTTGCTATATTTTCTTAGTTCCAGATTTTTTTTTAGATTCCTTGTAATTTTCTACATAGACAATCATGTTGTCTATGAATTAGAATGGTTTTATTTCTTCCTTCTGATTTGTATACCTTTTATTTCTTTCTGTCGTCTTTTTCTTCATTAGCTAGGACTTCCAGTATGATATTGAATTGGAATGATGTGAGAGAACATCCTTGCTTTTTTCCTGAAGGTGTCCAGTATTTCACTATTAAGAAGGATGTCAACTGCAGGGGTATTTTGCAGATGTACTCTATCGAGTTAAAAGTTTCCCAATATATATTTTCTTTTTCAAGAGAGTGTTGTTTTTCAAAACATGAACCGGTGTAAGAATTTTGAAATGCATTATACATAGAAACTGATATGATCATGTAATTTTTCTGTTTTAGCCTTTTAATATGGTATAATACATTGATTGATTTTTTAAATATTAAACCAGCCTTTAATAACTGAAATAAATCCATTTGGTTATCGTGTATATTTTTAACACATTTTTGGATTTCATCTGTTAATATTTTGATGAAGAGTTTTGTATTTATTTTCATGACAGTTATTGATCTATAGTTATCGTTCTTATATTGTGTTTATTTGGCTTTTTGATTGGGATAATGCTGACCTCCTAGAATGAGGTAGGAAGTGTTTTCTCTGCTTTTATTTTCTGGAAAATAATGTGGAAAATTGGTATTATTTCTTTCATAAATGCTTGGTAGGATTCACCTATGAAGCCACTTGGATTTGATTGTTTTAAAGATGATTAATAATGAGTTAAATTTCTTTAATAGATATAGAGCTATTTAGGGCATCTGTTTTTCATGTGAGTTTTAGTAGCTTGTGTCTTTCAAGGAGTTGGTCCCTATAATCTAAGTAATCTTATTTTTAGCCATAGGGTTGTTTGAAATATTTATTTATTATCCTTTTATTGTAAACTAGAGGCCCGGTGCACAA
>NW_005369365.1:440419-445830 GCF_000412655.1 Myotis brandtii | reverse complement strand
GTTTTCTGTCATTATTTCTTCAAATAGGTTTTCAATATTTTGCTCTCTCTCTCTTTTCTGGCACCCCCATAATTTGGGTATTGGTATGCTTGAAGTTGTCCCAGAGGCTCCTTATACTAGCTTCATATTTTTGGAATCTTTTTTCTTTTGTTTTTCTGGTTGGGTGTTTTTTGCTTCTTCATATTTCAAATCTTTGACTTGATTCTTGGGATCCTCTAGTCTGCTGTTGGATCTCTGTATATTATTCTTTATTTCAGTCAGTGTATACTTAATTTGTGATTGGTCCTTTTTCATATCCTTGAGGGTCTCAATAAATTTCTTGGAGGTTTCTAGAAGATTCTTGAGTAACCTTATAACCGTGGTTTTGAACTCTATATCCAGTATTTTGCTTTCACCCATTTCTTTCATTTGTGACTTCTTTGTCTCCACATTTTGGCTGCTTCCCTGTGTTGATAGAGTGGCCTTGTGTGGTAGGTGTCCTATAGGGCCCAGTGGCTCAGCCTCCTTAATCACCTGAGGTGGACATGCTTGGTGCACCCCTTTGTGGGCTGGGTGCACAGTCCTGTTGTAGTTAAGCCTTGATTGCGGTTGGTATCACTGGAAGGAATTGACCTCCAGGCCAATTGGTTGTGAGGATCAGCTGTATCTACAATGGAAGAACTGCTGTGCTGGAGACACTCTTACGGGGCAGGACTTGCTTCAGTGGGGCTTTGGTGCTCACTGAGTCTGTCCCTTGAGTGTGTGTCTCTTATGGATGTGAAGAGTTGTAATCTGGTATGGTCTCACACTGACCACTAGGTACACTGGCTCTTGGATCTCCAAGGAGGTGCTAAGTCAGCAGCTGCCTGAGGCCAACCAGCAGGAGCTACAGAGAGATCTGAAGATTCCTCCTCTTTGTTTGGAGTTTAGTAGTGCCCAGATGAGGCCCAGCTATGAAGCATGGCCGGTTGCCTTAGGCCTTCTTTTGGAAGCTTTGGAACTCTCTGACCCAGCTACAGTTTGTTAGTTTTTATGCTGTGAAAGGACGGGCCATTCATATGCAAAAGCAACTGCGCACAGCTTGGGTGGGGTTGTAAATTGGGTGGGGCGGGGTCTCTGGGAATCACCAGGGTGGAGCAAACAGCAATGGCTGCCAGTTGGCCCTGCATCGGAGAGGTCCCTGAGTCTCCACAATCTGCGCCCCCATGCAGGAACAATGATTGCTGTGAGCACCTCTGAAAGAAAGCCACTCTCATGTTCTGGCCCGATGCCAGACAGTCCAGTTTCTTCCCGTATGAGTCTGGGTCCTCAGAGTCTCCCCCGGAACTGGAGTTCAGATCAATTGGGAGCTTGTATCTCCCTCCTGATTGAAAACAACAACAGTGCACCCAGTTGCCAGACCGTTTTGCACCTGCCTCCGCACCTCTGCACCTCTGCACCTCCACAACTCCGTACCTCCGCACTTCCTACCAGTCTCAATGCACTTTTTTCTTTCTTTCTAGTTGTGGAACTTCCACTCAGCAAGCTTTCCTGTGGTTTTGGATGATCAATGTTTTGTCTTTTAGTTGTAGTTTTGATATGGTTGTAAGAGGCAGCAAGTACATGTTTTTACCTATGCCGCCATCTTGGTTCCTCTTCCAGCTTTTGGTTTTATTGATTTTCTTTATTGTTTTTCTATTTTCAATCATTGATTTCTAGCCTAAATTTTCTAGTATTTCTTTTCTTCTGCTTGCTTTCATCGTAAATTGTTCTTCTTTCTTTAGTTTCATAAAGTGAAGTCAGTTATTATTTGCAGATATTTCTTCTTTTTTAATATATGCATTTAGTACTATATACCTCCCTTTAAGGAATGCTTTTGCTGCATACCACTAAATTTTTTAAGTTGTATATTTATTTAAGTGAGATTACTTTAAGTATCTTGAGGCTGCTTATTCAACCCATGGCTTATTTAGAAGTGTGTTGTTTAATTTCCAAATATTGGGGGATTTTATAGCTATCTTTTGGATATTGATTTAGTTTAATTCTATTGTAGTCTGATAACATATTTTCTATGATTTTTACTCATCTAAATTTAAGATGTATGTTATGGCCCAGAATGTGGTCTATTTTGGTGAATGTTCCATGTAAGGTTGGGAAGTGTATTCTGCTGTTTCTGGATGAAGTATTCTATAAATGTCAATTAGATCAAGTAGATGATAGTACTGTTCCAATCATCTATATATCTCTACTGATTTGCTGCTTGCTTGATCTATCACCTATTGACAGAACATGAAGTATTCTATAAATGTCAATTAGATCAAGTTGATGATAGTACAGTTCCAATCATCTATATATCTCTACTGATTTTCTGCTTGCTTGATCTATCACCTATTGACAGAAGGATATGAATCAATGACCATGTTTTGATATTTGAAACAAAGTCTCCCCTCCCCCAACACTGCAGATCCAATTTCTCTTTGGATCCACTCAGTTGTCTTTCTATGACTTATAAAAATTAATATCCTTGACAGGTGATGGTAGTTAATTCCTTGGCATAAGGGTTATGAAAAAAATAGGTTGAACATCCACTTGTGGAAGATACTGTGAAAGGGAATCATGAATCAGGTCAAAGTTGAATTATATGATTCCTAAGATCCCTCTCACTCTGGGATTCTGGATTCTCTTAGTGATATTTTTACTTGACTTTTCTACTTCTTTGTTCTCATTCTTGTTCCTGCTTCACAGTTTTTCTATTTTTTTCTTCAGTAATAGAAGTTGTTATCTGTTAAATGAAATCTAATATGAGACCTCTGACCAATATACAAGAGTACATTTATTGGGAGACCTAGTGTGTCAAATATTTTTCTATACGAGTGCCTGTCTGAAAACATTCAGAACAAGGGGAAAGCAAACCATACCCTCCTGTGAGCCAGACAAAGTGGATAGTCTGTAAAAGTTGGAGAAAGGGAATGAGTCTTCATTAATACTTCTGGCCAAAACTGCTGCCTTCTGAGATAGAGAGAGAGAGAGAGAGAGAGAGAGAGAGAGAGAGAGAGAGACCTGAACTTTTTATGTCAAAGATTCTGCTAAGTGGGGAGAAACAGTGCAGAGAAGACTTGATCTGCTATTTGCACGTGTGTCCCCAGAAAAATGAGAAGCCTGGGGAAACATTGACAGATGACTCCTTTATAATGTCTGCAAGTCAGTCATACAAATTAACAATTTGCCTAATGGTAAAGACATTTCCCAAGCCTTTCCTCATTGAGTTTTCTTGGGATTATCTGACTTTAGGAAATTTTAACTATGTCTTATGTCCATGAGGAAGAAGGGTTTGGTTAGGGTTAGCATAAAAATTTGGCACAAAACCTGACATATGACCTGACAAAGGGAAAGAAAATCTGCGATCAGAGTTGTCTTGGAAACTGAGGAAAGTACAGGTGCTATTTATTACTCACCTCTCTCTCCCACAAGGACTTCCTTTTGAGAAAGAGCCTTGCAACTATTCATTAGTTCTCAGAGCTTCATGTTAGATGGATGAATAACTAGAATTTTCATTCTGTTCTTGTAGACAAGAATGAGAAAGAGCAAGGTTTTAATTATTTGCTCAAGGATAGGACTGGTCTTCTAATTCCAGTTCCTGTTCACTGCCTAAGCAGTTTCATAGCCTGTAATATTTAAATTACTGCTTAAATGTTTTATTTAATGATGAGTGACTTTTGCCATCATAGATGGGAAATAGCTTTGGCCATTTTCTTGGTTGAATAACCAGAGTCTCTGAGAGGGTAGCCTTATTCTTCGAGGGCCTCAAATGAGAAATCTATTTTAAACATGTGTCCAAGTGCAAATTAGCTTTCTTAAAAGGAGAAAGAAAGAAAAAACAGTCCTAGTTTCGAGTCCATTAGCCTTCAGCTATTGCTCCAAAGAAAATGGGAGTTGTTTTGCAAATAACACCATATTATGGTGATATTATTTGTGGAGACTCCCTAAAACTTTAAATCAAGATAAAATAATAAAACAAAACAAAATTACACACACACACACACACACACACACACACACACACACACACAGTTGTGGCTAAAAGTCTGCCATGCGTTTCTGAGCAATATCTTCCAAGATAAATACTATCTTGGGAAACGCTGTCAAAGAGGGATTCTAAAAGCAGAAGATAAAATTGGATACATCTAACCATTTGGTTCAGTGATGTGCAATTCATTAATGCAATAGAGTAAGTCAAGATGTAAGTGTGTCTATGTACCTCATCTGTAATTTTGTTTATCCTGATTTGGACAGACCCTCCCATAGAAGCAGGCATTTCCTTTGACAAACCATTTTGAATACACAATGAGGAATCTGCTCTCGCCTCCACTTCTGCTAATACTGGGCATTTTCATGTAAACTCACACTTTGAACAATTATAAAGACAGTGTTTATTAAAATACATTTCATTTTCAAAATTGAGCTATCAGGTGTTAAAGTGTGTGTACATTTTGGGGGATACCCTGTATATAGTACAACCTTCTTATATCCTGAGGTGTCAGTGCTGTGTCCCAGCTTCTTTGTGCTTTCCAGGACCTGACTGACAACGAAATCTTTCCACTTGCCACCTAGAGTCTTGCACAGATGTTCCCTGTATCAACAGAGCAGCAGCTGCTGCCTGGTCAATGTAAGTCAAAGGAATCTGCTGGTGTCTTTTCATCTTGGCAAATACTCTTCAGATAAGCAAATGCCATTCCAAAAATCCCAGAAGAATCTATGACTGTGATCGTTTCCTTGTCACTTTCTGTTCAGGAACTTGTCTTCATTTTGATGTTTTTATCACCTGACCTAAAAGGGATCCAGAAATTGTGAGAAAAAGCAAGAATAGCCTTCAGAGTTAACTGTAACGTGCTAAGCCAGGCTGGGACCCTGAATGGTCCAGATCTGTACTGGATGTTTCAGAACTGAGTTTAACGTTAACACAAAGCAGAAGGACACGCTTGTAGGTCTGCCTGCAAGCAGAGTGCATATGAATCTTGAGATCAAGCTCTATTTTGCTGAAATGAGGTTAGAAAACAATCTAAAGAAAAGTTTTATTTTCCTAAAATAAAAATTGAGTTTGGGCGTCAAACTATTGTCCATGCTGTTTAAATAAGATTTGAGTACTTTCAAGTGATGACAACTTTCAGTTTTCTCTTTGTAATTCCTTCTTGCAGTTTCATTGTGCCTCCTCACCTAAGGTTAAGAAAGCTACATCTAGTGTGATTTCTTTCATTGCCTACGTATTGATATACAATTTTGATAACTAAGTCCATTATTAGTCTTGAAGAAGATAGTCTAAAAACACTAAGCAGTACCTTAATATTTTATTTGCAGGAGATACATATATATTATATATATAAACATGTATGTATATGTATAAACAAAAGTGGAAGATATAATATGTAGTAATATGTATATAAATATAATGATAT
>NW_005369365.1:435219-440302 GCF_000412655.1 Myotis brandtii | reverse complement strand
TATATACAAATAATTTTATATATAAATTTATATTTATATATTTTTATAGGTAAAGAGAAGAGGAAGAAAAAGCACTGCATTAGGTGCAAAGTAAACTATGCTAATCCTGTCATAAAGATAATTTTAAATGTCATTTCAATTCTCCCTCATCAGTCTGTAAAATAATGATGATACTGTCTGACCTATTTACATCATAAGCTCAAATGAGAAAATGTTTCAAGGAAAAATGTAAATGTGAAGCTTGGGTGGCACCTCCCCCCTTGATGTGCATGTGTGTGAAGAAATACACATGTTCCAGGACAGGCACCTCTCTCTGTAAACCTTCACAGGATTTGAAGTAAATACAATATAAAGAAATTTCAGATTCACGTTTCTAAAAGGGAGGGTGGCTTGTTGAAAAAAAAAAGTGCCATTATAGAATGACTTTCACTATCAAGTTCTAGTGAAATTTGAAATGTTTCCATTTTCAGGAGCATGTCTATTGTAGAAAGCAGAATGTATGTTTTAAAGCAGTAGTTCTTGTCCTTCATTTTTCACAGAATTGTTTGGCCCCATCCCAGAAATTCTCAGTCACTGGGTCTCAGCTAAGACTCAGGTATGATGCAGTTTTAAGCTCCTTCAGGATTCTAATGGGCAGCCAGATTTCATAGCGGAATTATCTCTGAGTGGAAGATACAATATTTAACACACATCCAGGGAAAAGTGACAACATTGAAATGACTGCACTCAAGTCAATATTGTGAGCATGAAATTTTAACCAGCAGGAGACTATCACAGCACATACTACATAGGATGATCTCTCTCTCTCTCTCTCTCTCTCTCTCTCTCTCTCTCTCTCTCCTCCTCCTCCTCCTCCTCCTCTCTCTCCTTTTCCCTCTTCCCCCCCTCCCTAACTCTTCATTCTTTCTCTACTTTTCCTTACCCTCCAGGTATGCAAGTCCGTCAGATAGCTGGAGATTATGATTTCCTGCTACATTGTGCATATCAGTTCATATTAAATCCTTTAGAGAAAATTTTATTTCTTTTTCCTATGGAACTGCCCTTTTAAACAAGTGCATTTTAGATAAAAGCTTTTCTATTTGATCTGTTGACTACCTCTTCATTGCAATAAAAATAGTATGGCTCTGAATAAGTTTGAATGCCCTCAAGTTAGGGAGTGGAACCATTTTGTACACCTAATGTTCATGCTGATTCCTTTCCCCTTTGTGTATTGCAAGCTTTAAAATTAGCAACAGTGACTTGAATGTTGCGATGAAATTATTTTATGTATCACACTTCTTAAGAGGATGACATGTGAAACTTAAAAATTGCTGAAGATTGGGAATATTGTTTTTCACCAGAAGACACTTCATGAGAAATTAAAGCTTGGCTTAAGTTTATGAATTAGATTAAGACAGAAGTCTTTAATTAGAGCAGTTTAGAGCCGCACATAACAGAAGGCTAGCTTTGGCAAGAGTTGTGTTTTCTCCCACCTTCTGGAAGGCTCCCATGGTGCTGTGGGATTTTGCTGGTCTCTTCCCTTCAGAGTAGGAGGGGGAGTGTTTGTTTTGGACTTCCTGTGGCCTGGGTCATCCTCCCAGGCTAGTGGGGGAGACAGAAAAGAGACATCAAAAGAACAGGTTCCTATTCCTGCCTCTATCAATCAAGTAAATTGAAAAGGCCATTTTATTTGTCTATCAAGTTTGTCAACCATCTAGGAAATGTTGATTATAGCAATGAGCTTGAGAGGGAATCTGAGAGGGGATGCCACAATGTTTCGGGTAGCAGCTTAGCCCCATGTTTAAGGAGTCCCTCTCTTCCCCAGTCCATGTCTGTTGATTGCCCTCACATTGTCTCAGTAGAGATTGCCCAGGTGTGGGAGGTAAAGGGGAAAAATCACCAGAACAACCTTCCTGTCTGCTATAGACTGAATGTCTGTGCACCCCCCACCCCCCTCAAAATGTTAAAGCCCTAATCTCCAAGATGCTGGCTTTTGCAGGTGGGGCCTTGGGGAGGTAATTAGGATTAGCTGAGGTCAGGAAGACGGTGCCCCCACGATGGGATTATCAACTTGACAGGAAGAGGAAGAACCAAAGTTTGTGCTCTCTCTACTAAGTGAGGACACAGCAAGAAGGGAACCTTGAGAAGAAGAGGGATCTCACCAGACACCCAATCTGCAGGTGCTTTGATCTTGGACTTCCAGCCCCCATAACTGTGAGAAGTAAATTTCTATTGTTTATTAGCCACCCAGCCCATTTGTAGTAGCCCGAGCTGACTAAAACAGTCTTTATCCTTGACTCCTCATTATTCTTCTATATTAGTAGAGTTCATAATTGTAAACAAGAAAATCCAGTAGGGCTATTGTTCCCCTTTATTTTTTGTAATAACTTGAAACTTGTAGAAAAATCACAAGACTAGTACAAATATCATATGACTCCCAGATTTTCTATTTCTTAACATTTTGTCATATTTGCTTTATCACTCTTTCTATACATATACTTTTCTGAATCATTTGAGAATAAGTTACAAACCCAAATCCCTTTATTCCTAAGTTGTTCGGTGTATATTTACTAACAACAAGAATATTTTGTTATATAACCATAGTACAATTATCAAAATCAGGAAATTAATGTGAAACAGTACTATGAAACATTCTGCCTTATTCAAAATTCTCCAGTTGTCTGAATAATGTCTCATATGTAAAAAAACGTGTTTTATCTATTATATGTGGCTAAAATATTTCTGTATTGGTATATATATATATAAATATTTATGTCTAAAGATATTGATATTTTTAAGCCATACACACAGCTTTTAAAAATTGGATAATTGAAGTGACAAGGGAAATTATTAAATAATAAGACAGTTTGATAATCTCCAAAAAGGACAGACAGCTATACTCTGAAGCTATAAAACTAGGGAAAAGAGCCCAAATGAGAGACAGAAAAAAACAATGCTTCACTGCTTGGCACCCATGCACTTGGGACTGAATTCTAGAATGCTGCTATGGCTACCCCGGAAGATGTTTGGAAGAGTGAATTGCTCATACATGGCCATCTGCTTTTATTGTTCACTTCTGAATTCAAGGCCTTCGTAGTTATGCCTGATTGGTAAAAGCTAAGACACAGGTCGTTACCCCAGCTTTAAGAAGAGATGGGAATGCAAGTTTTCTGGCTTTTTCCTGTGATCTTATAATGTGGGAAATTATCAACAACATGTAGAAAGGGGGTTCAAAGATGCTGGGCTGTGACAAGGATAATAGTAGCAACACCAGTTGCAAACAATAACACCTAACATAACTGGTCATGCCTTACACACTAGACATTCTTTGAAATATTTTGCTTTTTAAATGTAATGAATCCTCATAGCAACCCAATGAGGTGGGCAATATTATTGTCCCTAGTTTACCAAGAAGGTAACTGAGGCACAGAGATATTTAGTATGTTGCCCCAAATTACTAAAAAGTAAGAAGCAGAAACCAAATTCATATAGGTTCTTAAGCCTCATAACTTCCTTTTGAAAACAAGTACTACAAAACAGTTTGGCAGTTTTTCATAAATTCAGCAATTAAATTCTTGGGCATCTATCCCAGAAGATGAAAACTTAACTTCCCACAACAAATGTTCATAGCAGGTTTTTGGTACCAGACTTGCCCTCCCACCATAAACAGCAAATGATGATAGAACAATTAGACATCCATATGCAAAAACTGATCTTTGATCCTCATGCCAAATTTTAAAAATGTATTCAAAATGATCACAGACCAAAATATGAAACTTAAAGCAATAAAACTCCTGGAAAAAGGCATCAGAGAAAATCTTTATGGCTTTGTGCAGGCAAAGATTTCTTAGATATGACTCTAAAACCATAATCCAAAAGTTGATAAATTGGACTTCACTAAAATAAAGCATAACAACATTTAAAAAGTCTTATTTTTGAAAATTATCATTATGAGAAGAAGAGACAAGCAACAGGATGGGAGAAAATATTTGCAGATTGTATCTTTGATAAAAGAATTATATCCAGATTATATAAAGAACTCTCAAAATGCAACAATAAGAAAACAAATTACCCAGTTTTTAAAAATAGACAAAAGATTTTAACAGGCACATCCCCAAAGAAATTATTCCCAACATCACAAGTCATTAGAAAATGCCAATTAAAACTAGAATGAACTACTCCTGCCACTTGTTAGAATGGCTACAATTAAACAACCATTTCAAGTGTTGGTGAGAATGTGAAGGACCTGGGATGCTCTTACACCACTGGTGGAAATGCAAAATGATACAGTAAATTAGAAAACAGTTTGGTAGTTTATTAACAAGTTAAATATACAGCTACCATCTCATGCAACCATCTACTCCCAAGTGCTAATGCAAGAGAAAAAAAATTATATTTCCTTACAAAAATGTGTACTTGAATGTTCATAGCAGCGTTATCTGTAATAGCCAAAACTGGAAATAACTTGGATGTCTTTCAACAGGTGAATGTTTAAATAACTGTACTACATAAATACCATGGAATACTACTATTCAGCAACAAAAAGGAATAGATTAGCTATTTATACAACAACTTGAATGGATATCAAGTGAATTATGCTAAACAACAACAAAAAAAGCCAGTTCCAAAGGTTATTTGCTACATGATTCCATTAATATAAATTCTTGACAAAATTATAAAATTGGAGAACAGATTGGTGATTGCCACTCAGGGACAGGAAGAGGCACAAGAAAGGTGTAAGATTGTAAAGAACAACATGATAAATTCTTGTTGGATGGAACTGTTCTGTTTCTTGATTATAGTGATGAATACACAACCTTACATGTGTGATAATATTGCATAAAACTAAACATACACACATAAACGAATGATAAAAACTGGGGAAATCTGAGTAAGATCCATGGATTGTATTGATGTCAATATCATAGCTGTGATATCATACTTAAGTTTTGCAAATGTTACCATTGGAGGAGGATGGTTAAAGGGGAAAGGATCTCTGTATTAATTCTTATAACTGGATATGAATCTATAATTATTTCAAAATGAAAATTTTAATTTAAAAAGCATCTACACTAATAAAAGAGAAACATGGTAATTAGCGTAC
>NW_005369365.1:421142-433730 GCF_000412655.1 Myotis brandtii | reverse complement strand
CTGCAACCTCCCCATCGACCCTGCCTTGAGTGTGACAGGGGGCGGTGCCCCAACCCCCCAATTGGCCCTACCCTGAGCGTGACTGAGGGTGGCATTGCAACCTCCCGATCTGCCCTGCTCTGTGCATGACGGGGCGGCGCCCCTACTCCCCAATCGGCCCTGCTCTGAGCCTGACCAGGGGCTGCACTTAGGGATTGGGCCTGCCCTCTGCCACCCGGGAGCAGGCCTAAGCCAGCAGGTCGTTATCTCCCGAGGGGTCCCAGACTGCAAGAGGGCACAGGCCGGGCTGGGGGTACCCCCTCCCCCCGCCCCCCGAGTGCACAAATTTTTGTGCACCGGGCCTCTAGTATATATATATATGCAAACAACAGCATGAGATGAAATACCTTTATTCAGGTCGTCAGTTTTCAGAAACTGACATTGGAAGCAAGACAGGAGACATACAGGTTATTTTTGTGTATTCTTTATTTAGAACATAGGATTAACATTTTAATTTTACTTGGATGCAGGACAGTTTGTACATATATAATGCAACCATCAATCATCATTTTCACTTTGGCTTTTACATCTTTATCAGTCTTAGATTCTTGGTTGCAATAATAAGAACAAGCGTAATTATCAGGCAAAACAGGGTATTTAGTGAAAGGATCTGGTGAGCTCATAGAATCCTCTGGAAGGTGACAAAACCAGTTTTGGGAATTCTAAGCAGAAACAAAAGCAGTTCTGGAGATTGAGGAAACAGAACCTCATAAATACAGTGTTCTCATGGTAGCTGGGTGACAGGTAGGTGGGTGGCATGGTGGCTGGGAAGAATGCACTCCACGCATTTTAAGTCAAAACATCACTTACTCATGGTCAAAGTCTAGCAAAAAATTCTTCCCATTGAAGGACCTCCATCACGTGCCCTCCTCCTGGCCACATAGAGACAGTGAGATCAAGGACCTGGCCGTCTTGGTCTTCTTAATGAGGTGGGCACCAGACTTTAACACTGTGTATGAGGAGGGGTCGGTGGCTTCCCTAGAAACAATAGGAGGCAATTAGAAAGGGGAAATGAATGCTGGCTGACCACGTGATGATGAATGCCTGCTAACAAGGGTGTTAAAGGGGAGAACAAGATTTACACATACAGGGTAGGGCAAAAGTGTGTTTACAGTTATTCATATGGAAAATAATACAATAATTAGCAAATAATACTCCAAGAATAAACTGTTTCAAATCAGTTTATCACTGTAAACCTACTTTTGCTACTCCCTTATATAAAAGGAGTGTGGTATTTAAAGAATGCTAAAAGGCATCTTTTCTCTGCCCCAAATTTCTTCTTTGTGTAGTGTGATGTGACTACAAACACGATATTGTGCCAAACCTACAAATAGCTCCTTCTGAATGACCATTTACTCTAGAAATGAATATACAAGTACCAGTCAGCTAAAAGGCCACAGGTAAGAAATTGATTGGATTCAAACATAACCCAAATAAACCTCAGGGTCCACATAGCCTATTCTTGGCACAATAACTCATTCAAAGGAACACTGTCCAGGAACCAAAAAGAATTACTGGAAAAATGATTCCAATTTTATTTGCATTTCCCTCAGAAAGATTAAGTGAATTGTGTTCAATTCATAACCCACAATATTTCCCCAAGCTCCTTTCCTCGTTTCTCTCCTCTCTACTTTTCCACTACACAGCAAACCTGAGCATGCTTTCTCTAACTTTCAACTCTCAAATCCAAATCCATTCTCATCTCTCATCTCTCTGTCAACTGATTTCCCTCTTTTATATATAAACTAGAGGCCCAGTGCACAGATTCATGCATTGGTGGGGTCCCTCGGCCTGGCCTGTGAGGATCAGGCCAAAACTGGCTCTCCGACATCCCCTGGAATTGGGCTCCCTCCTCTCTGGTTCCGGGTGTGTCACCTGAGAACCCCAGCTGCCAAGTCACCACAGATCGGCAGCTCCTGCATTGAGCATCTGCCCCCTGGTGGTCATTGAGCATTATAGCTACCAGTCGGACAGTTGAATGGTCAGACGGTCACTTAGGCTTTTATATATAGAGATATTAAACCATCTAAATGAAAATCAGTTATCACCACTGCTCACCTCATCCCACCCAAATCCAGTAGCTGATTTGAGGGCCAAGGGCACTTGGGGAACAAGAAGAATGAAGAACCCTATTCACTCATAATAATTTTGGGTCCTCTTACACGAGGATTTAATCATATCTAAGTGGCAGAAGGTGGATTCCAGGTGAGGTATATTAACAACAGAGTCCTCCTGTCAGGCAGGCAAGAGTAAGTCCACATCATCAACACAATGAGGGTCAAACTCAGCCAAGTAGACAAAAGTCTTGTTAGACCTTTGTCCCCTGATAAGAAACTTCATCTTTGGGTCATAATTGTAGATCCACCTGCCTCTGTCTGGTTCCTGAATTGTTACCACTTAATGCAACTGGATTCCAGTCACAGTGAGAATCTGTGCACAACGCACAAGCTTTATATATTTTCACAGTGCTCAATTCGAGGGCCTTCAGGCCCCCTCTGCACATCAAGATGTCCATTTGGCATCTCTTCTCCCAGTCACTTCCTCCACCTTGCGATTCAAAGGTGCTCTTGGCTTTTCCATCTGCAAGTGTGATCAGGTGTAAAAGAGGATGGGATACCAAAGTGACATTGCTGTCACCTAGGATGGACTTCCTGCAGCTGACATGTATACACACAACAGCAAAGTACAGTCTGCTCATCTAAATCCATTGGCACCAGGGTGAGAGCCAAGAACAGGGACTCTGATAACTAGAAATATAGTGCCCTGTCATCAAAGACTGGCAGAGAATAGAAAGGTTTAATCCTTTCAATATCCCTGGCACATCATCCTACACAGATTGTGACTTTAAAAGGTTTAGCTACCAGACTTGGATACAGCCTGTTTCTGACATATACAAAGAAAGAAAGCTTCCCATTCATTGTGCTACAGAGGCTTCAATAAAGAGGAAAAGAATCAAGGTAGTTAACTTTAACTCATTTATTACCATGACAACAGTTCCCAAAATTTGTTTCATGGAATACTAGAATCCTTGGAGGTATTAACAGGCACTAATGTTCAGCATTAATTCCAACTTAGTATTTACCAAGTTCCTTTCCTATTATGTACCAGGCATGATTCTAAGCTCAGGAGATCCATCAATGAACAAAAGAGACAAAAATAAGGAAAGATGATAAGGAAATCTCAGTTTGGGGAAACTGGATCTAAGAATAATTCTAGTAAGGGTATTTGGAGGATTAAAAAAAAAACTAAATTCATTAGACTTTTTTGGTGGATGGTATCTAATGTCTTCCTACTAAGTTAATCTTTCCAGAGAACTTAAAATTTATAAATGCAAGATACAAATATGTGAGCCAGGACTTCCACCGCCTAGGGAGGAGAAAAGAAGGAAGTTGGTATTTCAGTAACAGCTATTGTTGACAAACTAATTATATTTTATTTAATCTTAACACTAACCCTATTTGTGGTATCAATCACATTTTATATACAAAATTGCATTGGTTTTCCAAACTAGAAAACAATAGAATGTTAATGTTTTATTTTTAAAAGCAACCAGTTGACCAGCATAAAACACAGAATTTCTCCACAATCATTCAAACATAGCATTTTTTTAAAATCTTTTATTTGATCCTTTTGAATATAGAGATACTCAAAAGAAAATTTCTGCATAGTGAAACAGAGAGATTAAATATTTAAAGGCTTATAATTGAATAAGAAAAAATGATTCCATTTTTAGCAAAGGTAAGGAACAAATGCTTTATTATAAAAAGTGGGACAAAAGAAGATTAACAGTTGTTTGTATAGAAAATAATACAAAGTAACAGCTATTGTTGACAAACTAATTATATTTTATTTAATCTTAACACTAACCCTATTTGTGGTATCAATCACATTTTATATACAAAATTGCATTGGTTTTCCAAACTAGAAAACAATAGAATGTTAATGTTTTATTTTTAAAAGCAACCAGTTGACCAGCATAAAACACAGAATTTCTCCACAATCATTCAAACATAGCATTTTTTTAAAATCTTTTATTTGATCCTTCTGAATATAGAGATACTCAAAAGAAAATTTCTGCATAGTGAAACAGAGAGATTAAATATTTAAAGGCTTATAATTGAATAAGAAAAAATGATTCCATTTTTAGCAAAGGTAAGGAACAAATGCTTTATTATAAAAAGTGGGACAAAAGAAGATTAACAGTTGTTTGTATAGAAAATAATACAATAATTAATAAATAATAATACAAGAATAAACACTGTGTACTCACAACTGTAAATGTACTTTTGCCCAACCCTATATTTGCTGTTTTGCTCACTCAAATAATTTGATCAAAGAATAAATAATGGAAATAGTTTTTTGTTACATATTAATTTTTACTTTATTATTAATTTTACTTTATTATTAATTTTAATTAAATTTTACTTTTTTATTCTGACTTATTAGCACCTTTAACTCCGAGTTAATAGATAAAGTTACCATCCTCTTTATTAAAGTCAACCCCTCTACTCATGTACTGCTTTATATCCATTTTTACATTTTCGAAGGATTTGGTTCCAAAATATCATTTCTTTCAAGTATTCCCAGATTTCCCTTCTTAATTGGATTATTCTCATTGGCATATGACATTACTATATTATCATCCATTTTCAAATAAATAAATAATCTTCTGGATTTCCACTTGCATACTCAAAGAAAAATTAGTAATGGACTTGGCCTCCCATCATAAAGAGTTAGAAAATTGGACAAAATACATAAATCAAATTTGTTTGGATATTGGACAACTGGCATCACAGGATTCTAATTCCTTAGAGGATGGAATCAAGTGAGGTAAGCCCCATGATGACCCTAGATTTCTGACTGTAGGCACTTTCTGGACTGTAGCACAGGAAGGGGGACCCCAAGCAGGGAACAGCAGTCTCAATGAGTTGAGAAGACAAAGATTTGAGTTTGGAGACACATAGGTAGCTGACATTTTAGGTGTAAAAAAAACCACACAAATATACAGAAAAGAAGGAGCTTTGCAGAGAAGGAGCTCCCAAAATTTATGAAATAGCCCAGAGTCTTTGGCTGAATGCTGAACTTCTCATATATTGGATGAATCTCCACAAGGCTGGGAAAAGAAAAACCAGGTATCCTATAAGTTAAAAAATTTACAGAGTTCTTAGGAGGCTGGGAATGGTTTGAATTCCAACCAAATGGAATAGAGAGACTTTGTTGAACACCTGAACTATGCAAAAGATACCCCAAAAGGGCTACTTCTTAGTATTAGAACCAAACTAGTTTTGGAATAAAAGCTACTGTTGATTCATCCTAATAATGCTAACTAACAAATCTCAAAGGATCAAGCAGGCCCACCAAATAATTGCCCATCAAAACACACTTTAAAGAAGGATAATCGTGTAACATTAAAAATGTCCTACATTCCATCAAAAGTTACTAAATGTACAAAGAGGCACAAAAATATAATCCATAGTCAAAAGAAAAATTAACCAATAGAAAAGGACCCAGGGAAGACAATGATGATAAAATTAACAGGAAAGGACTTTAAAACATCTATTATAAGTACATTCAATAATTTAAAGGAAAACATGACTGTAATAAGTACAAAAACAGAATATTTTAATTACAACCAAAGAGCATTTCTAGATTTGAAAAACACACTTTCTAATTTAAAAAAAAATCACTAAGTGGGCTTACTAGCAGATTGGAAACTATCAGAGAAAATATCAATGAATTTAAAAGCATAGAAATAGAAATTATCTAAAGTCAGATAGAAACTCAAAGAGAATAAATACTTGGAAAAAAGTGAACAGAGCTACATTGAGCCATGGACCAATTCTAAGTGGCCTTAAATATAATTTGGAGTTAGAGTGGAGTAAGGGTAGAATAAATAGTTGGTGAAATAATGAGTGAAAAATTTCAAAACAAACCCACAAAACCAAGAATGTCACAAATACCAAGCAGAGATGGGAAGGTTGCCTTCGGCCTCTCTCTACCTGGTCTCTCATCATCCAGTAGACTATTCCTGGCTTGCTTAAATG
This sequence comes from Myotis brandtii, assembly GCF_000412655.1. Lineage (NCBI taxonomy): Eukaryota > Metazoa > Chordata > Mammalia > Chiroptera > Vespertilionidae > Myotis > Myotis brandtii. The sequence continues at coordinate 427,647 of NW_005369365.1, read as the reverse complement.
GTAAAAGGTGTAAAGAGAGAGGGAAAATCCCAGTGTATGACTACTTTTTTATTGTTTAAAGTATTACAAATAATAGTACATATGTCTCCTTTTGTATGACTACTTATTAAGATTATGCTTATGCCCCATTTTCTAGTGTTTCATTAGCACAGCAAATCAGTCAAAGGCTAGAGAATATACTCTACCTTTTTATTATTTTGTTGTTGTTAATCCTCACCAAGGATATATTTCTCATTGATTTTTTTTAGCAAAATTAGAAGGCAGAGTGGGAGGAGGGAGAGAGACATCGATTGGTTGCCTCCCTCCCGTATGCTCCCTGACTGGGGCCAGGGATTGAACCTGAAACCCAGGTATGTGCCCTTGATCAGGAATCAAACCCATGACCCTTCAGAGTGTAGGCCAATGCTCCAACCACTGAGCAACACCAGCCAGGGCTATACTCTATATTTTGATGAGAGAAACAGCAAAGTCACATTTCAAAGAGACAGGCATAATGAGATAGAAAGAGTAAATGGCTATTTGCAATCTACCCAGTCACTCTATCAGAGAAGCCTTCCTGACCATCCCATCTATGTTCCCTTCCACATCTCATCACACTTTATATTCTTGTTTTAGTTTCCTGTCTCACACTTGCAATTAATCAAAATTATATTAAATTTTAATTTATCTACTTTATTAGAATATAAAACCCATGACATTCTGTCTTTTCCAATACATTATTTCCAGTGCTGGCACATAGTACATAGTCAACAAATAGTTGTTGGATGAATGAAAAAAATGCAGGAATATATATTCTAAGAAGTACATAGGATGTACAGTCTGTACTTTTCAAGAGGACACAAAATTATATCATCCCTTTAAATCAATTAAATAATTTAGAATGCCAGGAGAGTTTAGAAACCTAAACTTAGGTTAGGACAATGTGGTCTATTTATTTATTTTACAATTTTATGTACCCACAAAAAAGCCCAATAACTAACAGATAATAATAAGTAAATGTTCATCTTTCTTTGAAGGACTGACTTTTTGAGAGAAAATTCAAAATCCTAAGCCAGCACTGTAAGAACTGAACTTTTTCAAAAAGTCTTATGACAAATATATGGGTTATTGTTACTTTTCTGTTATACTTATTCACTCAATTTTGAAAACAAATGTGATTTTAAAGACCTAAAAGAAAGTCATATATATATAAAAGCCTAAGCCACCGAATGACCGAACGACTGGTCAACTGGTCAGTATGATGCACACTAACCACCAGGGGGCAGACGCTCAATGCAGAAGCTGCCCATTGGTGGTCAGTATGCTCTCACAGCGGAAGCACTGCTCAGCTAACTGATGGGCACCTGAAGCAGGGCTCACAGCTGGCCACCAGCGAGCCTACTGAGCAGCGGCAGCAGGCACAGCAGGGCTGGGATGAGCAAGAGCGGCAAACAGGAGTGGCAGGCAGCATTGGACTGCTGGTTTCAGCCAGATCCCCCCAAGCTATGCCAAGGGACCCCACTGGTGCACGAATCCATGCACCAGGCCTCTAGTTAAACAATAAAAGAAAAAACTAATTGCACATTTCCTTAAAAATTAACAGACCAAGTATTGGCTGAGGGCTCAGGTTGGTCAGAGTGACTAATTTTCATTACCCTGATTAGATTCTAATTTCAGGATTTCTTAATCAAAAGTGATTAAATATTCTTATTTTGTCAGTGAAGAGGAAGGGACCAATGAAGTAAGTATTGACAATCCTTTGGAACAGAAAGATCTCACCATTTTTCATTTTCCTCCTTTGCTAAGAAAACATGGAATTTATGACTAGCCACCATAGTATGACTCTTACCTGGTCTGAAAAGAGAACGGGAGAGAAATTTAGAGAGAAGAGGACCTAATTCTTCAATTGATAGTGTCTCATACAGAAAATTTTTTCTAGTTAATCTGCTATCCTAGCAAATAATCTCACAATACACACACACACACACACACACACACACATATTTTTATACTAGCCAGAGTCTTTGATTCAGAGAATTCAAAAAAACTCTATGTATGGCCTATCTCTGTTGATCAGTTAGGCCATATGTTACACAATAATGTTTCATATTCTTACTAGAATTGTTGAGATCTGTAGCATACACACATTTAGACGTTTATCATTTCTATTTACATAGAAGTATAAATGTTACTAGTTATTGTCAGTAAAATAATGTTATTCTCTAAGATAAATTTCTAACCAAGCAGTTCTCAAATGTTTTTAATCTTGGTCCTTTTTTACTTTTGAAAATTTTTGAGGATCCCAAAGAGTATTTGTTTGTTATGTCTGTCAATTTATACCTTATAAATTAAAACAGGAAATTTAAAAGGCTTTATGAATTCATTCAATATAATAATAAGTCCATTACATATTAATTTTTAAGAAAAGTATTATTTCTTGATACTTGTATAAAATAATTATATTTTTCAGAAAATAGTGTTTAAAGTGACATTAATTTACTATTTTGGAAACCCTTTTTATATTTTATATAAGACAACTGGGTCATCACATATAGTTCTGCATTCGCTCTGTTGCAATATCACACACCATGCAGCCTCTAGAAATCAGTGTGTTCGTGACAGAATGATCTGAAAAACAGCAAATCAAATGTTAATATCACTATGAAAATAGTTTGACTTCATAAACATCCTAAAAGGGTGTCTGAGACCCACAGGCAACCTCTGGCCACATTTTCAGAATGTCTGTCCTAAACAGTTCAAAGAACTGTTCTCTTTGACGGTAATCTCCTGATGGCAATTGTATGACTCATAAAAAAAAGGAATGAAATGTTATCAAACGTATAAGAGAAAAAAGTAAACTTTATTATATTGGTTTCTATGGTAAATGTCAATTTTAATTCATTTGATAAAATTTATATGATGAGACTTGGTACATTTTTATAAACAAAAAATATATCTGCATGGTGTTGTGAAAGCTAATGGTCCTGGGATGTGTCTCAGCTTTTAAAGGTGCCGTAGGTAAGTCTATCAGAAGAGTTAGCCTCCAGCCACTTCAACCACCAATCAATAACTCTGTGCTTTCCCAATCCCCCTCCTTACCTGTATATTCCTAATATCTTCAAGAATCGAAACTTCCTCCTTTAGAAATTATAAAATTACTTTCTTCTAAAGTGAAAACTGTTCAAGCTTTCTCTCTTACAAATTCTGATTCTCCTAGGAGGCATGTGCAAGGCAAATAAAAATTACTTTTTTGTGAAACTAAGACAGAGAAAATTAGTACGCTCAAAGGTAGGCAAAGGCTCTTGACTCCCTAACCATTATTAATTAGAAATAGTCTTTAAAACACAATAGGTCTAATGAAAGCAGTTGGCAGAGGGAACCTATTATTATTTTTATTCTCATTGTGTCCAGCTCTCCAAAATGCTTACAGTCAAGTTCTTGGGATATTTTAATGAAAATAAAGCTTCATATTAGCACATAATTTCTATCCCTGAGCATATACTTCTTTGGAAACATTCATATATAGTTTTAAATACTATAAGTTAGACCAGATGACAATGAATAGAGGACATTTAAGCATGCAGTGGCTCTAATATTTTGAGTATGGTTACTAGTTGTGAACAAATTATCACCAAGCTTAGCATCTTAAAACAATCATTTTATTTTGCTCACAATTTTATAGGTGAGGAATTCAAGAAGGACTTGGCTATGTAGTTTTCACTGAGGGTCTTTCATATTGGCTGAGCTGTAACATGATCTGAAGGCTCAACTGGGGTAAAAAAAAAAACAAAAAACAATTTGGCTCACTCATCTGTTGATATTGGTCAACTGGAACTCACCTAGGCTGTCAATCAGAATTGTCTATATGTGGACTTTCCAGTGTGACAGCTTCAAACTTCTTATGTACCCCTCCCCCTACACTCACTAAAACAAGCATCTTAAGAGAACTAGGCAGAAGCTCCTTGGCTTTTTATGACCCAGCCTCAGAATTCACTTAGCATCACTTCCATAGTACTCTATTGGTTACAAGCAAGTCATTAAAGTCAGCCCAGATTCAAGAGGAGGGCACAGACCCTACCTTTCAGTGAGAGGAATGCTTAATAGTTTGCAGACATGCTTTAAACCAACCATATAACGTTGAAAGTGCCCATCTTAATATTTTTAAGTTAACAGAAATATTTCCCATGAAGACTATGTAATGTAACATTCATTCTATCTTTATTATAATTAAAAACATTTATGATCATATGAAAACAACTTATGTTCAAAATTTTTATTTCAATTCTGTTAAAAATGTTGTAGTCTATGTAAAGGAAGCAACCTTTTTCAGAAAACATTCTAAAGAATTCTTTTTTTTTCCTAAAGTTAATTTCTTAAAAGCTGCAGATTATTAGGCTATTGATAGAGTCACTGTTAAAGTAAGTATTATTGTGTTAACAATTGTTCAGATAAGCTCTGAGTCAGGAAACTTCTGAGGAAAGGATATTTCACTCTTCTAATTGATGAAAACATACACATGAAGGGAACATTTGTATATTGTCAACAAAAGGTTGACTAATATAGCCTCATTTTCATTATGGAAGTAAAAAGGGACAGTGAATAAAACATAAACACACACACAAAAAAACTGCAGAATTACAAGCACTCCAAATGTTGACAATAAATGTAAGCCAAAACAAAAAGTGAACATCACTTATGAGTTGAAAGACACTGTAAAGGCTTTGGAAACTGTGCTGTCCTAATGTTTCAGAGTTGAACCAGATCCAGGACAGATTCATGGTGGAGACAGAATTTAGGGTAAATTGAAATGAACTATTCTAATGTAGGACTGAGAATTAGAGCAAAGTTAAGTTGAAATTCATAGCAATTTATAGAGACAATATGATACTTCTCTTTTATTTTAGATGCAGAAAATTTGTCATAAGGGAAAGCTTGAAAATAAATCCCCATGTCAATTTTTAGATCAAAAGTTCCCCTTTACCTTTTGTCTGGATTCTTGCCATCACTTCCTAACTATGCTCTATGCTTTTTACCCTGGGCAACAAAATTATTCTTTTCAAGCCTAAGCCAGTGTCACAATTTTCCAGATAAAAGCAAGGGGCCTTAGGATGACCAGTGAGGCTCTTCATGAACAACCACAGCAATTTCAGTAGAACCTTCTACTGAAACCACCCACAGGGAGTGGTGTGTATACATATTATAATGAGAACAATATGTGAGTTAATGTTACTTTTCTTCACCATTTTTCAGCTGTTCAGATGAACCCAAATAAGGAGAAAGAAGAAACTTTTCTATAGGTGGCATTTTCCATTGTCAAAGAACAAATAACACCAGCAAAGCCAATTGTATTAACTTTTCAGGCAAGAAAACATGTACCAGTGAAGAAATACTCTGAGTAGTTGGTTAGAAGAAAATGTCAGTAGTCTTTAAGTATTGGGAGTGGGACCATTCATAGTGATTATGTCAATTAAAAATTGAAAACTAGCACTCTAGAGAGAATGGAATTTATCCCTAGGTCTGTGCAGGATTAATTTTAAAAGTTATATTACTTACCAGTGGCCCAGTGCACGGATTCATGCACTTTGAAAGGAAAATAATTAGAAGAAACATTTTAATATATAACATTTGATTTTGAATTCCACGTGGTCCATGTACCATATTTGATTTTACAATTTGAAAAAGTTGAGGACATTGGTCTTCATTTGGAATTTCTACTTTAACTATATGGTCAATGCCATGTTCCCTGCTGCATATTTCTGGAACTACCCTCAAAAGATGATGGAAGTATTATCATTTTACCAATCAGCACATTGTGATTTTCAGATCTAGATGTGAGATAATCCATCAAACCACTATACTTTTCAACTCTCAACTTAGATTGGTTTGCTTTAATGAAATTTATCCTATTGGCTTCCATTTTTTAATATGAATGGACAATATACTGTTGAGTTAATTTTCCTGCATTTAAAATAGGATTGAACATGTCCCAGACAGAAAGATGAAATCCATAATACTGCATTTGTGTGACTCATGTCCTTACATTTTGTCTGGTATTATTGTTGATTACACTGTGGTCTCTGAGTCTTAATGCAATATTCGTTCCCCGGCCTTTTTCACAATGTGGAAAAAGAATAGGGTATGTCATTGCATCTAATGTAGGAAACAGGATACTAATTTGTTTCATTTTAGTGGCATTCGGATTATTGGGATCTGGTTTACAATGAATGAGCAGGCCCCTTTCAAAAGGAGGTTCTCCATCTTCGTTTCTGAATATGACAGCAACCTTGGTTACATGGGGATAATTATATCTACCCGGATCACTATTATGATTATATTTAATCGCCATTGTTACTTCCGTGGGAGAAATATCTTCTGCTGCTGCTTCAGATTTGGCTTCCTTTTCTACCTCAGGTAGCATCTTGTACCATTTTGTTAATTCATTTATTTCATGCATGAGGTTGTTGATGTTGATCATGAGTCTTTCTGAGCAACCTTGGTTTTCTGGCATTGCTAATCTTTTACTTGT
>NW_005369365.1:382124-420750 GCF_000412655.1 Myotis brandtii | reverse complement strand
TTTCATGCATGAGGTTGTTGATGTTGATCATGAGTCTTTCTGAGCAACCTTGGTTTTCTGGCATTGCTAATCTTTTACTCATTGCTTTGGCAGTGTCTAAAATGTAGAGTTAAGCAAACTTCTGAACACACCATCTGAAGGATGTAAAGTTCTAGTATGGTGATAAACTTGACCATGTATTCTAAAACAGTATGGCCCATATCCTGATGGCAATGTAATATTTGCACCCATTGAAGCAAAAGCAAAAGAGCTATTTATAGAATGAATATTTTCCATAAAATTTTTACTGTCGGAATCTTCGTTTATCATTAATTTTTTAAAATATGCCAGGTATTCTGGAAATTTTATATCATTTGGACAAACTTTACCTTTGCTGCAACATTGAGTAAATTTTCCATCAGATGGTTTTTCATTGGAGAAATTTAGTGATAGGCAAAATTGACATGTAACAGTCATTCCACCACAATTATGTTCGCTAATTGCATCTTCATTTCATTTTTGCTGTGAAGGAAGTTCCTACCAGTATTGGTAGTACTTGTCGATGACAGTTTTTCAGATATATTCTGTTGACGATGATCAGACATATTCTGTTGATGATGACGCTTTCTTTCGGCTGGGCTGCAAAGGTACGTTGTGCCAATAGTTGGTCTTCAGACATTCTGGTGATGACACCAGCTTCTTTCAGCTGCAGAGGTACAATTTGAGCAGGCCGGCAAGGGAGGGAATGCGGGAGATGGGGCTGCCTGGAAGGGACTACAGGAGGGCTTCAGGGTGTGTCCAGCCCCGTCTCACCCCTGCAGCCCAGCTTGGGACAATTTGCATATTAGGCATATATATAGATTTGTCAGGAAAGAGATTTCAAGTAGATCCAGTAAAGTCTGCTGTTCTAGGTCACTCAAAATTTGTTGTCAGCTTCAGCTGTTAGAACCAGTTGTAATAAAGCACAGCACTGCATTTTGATACCTCCTAGGCAAGGGCTTTTATAAGTAGGAAATTTTCCCTTTGGCCATGTAGAGGAGAAGAAAAGAGGGAAAGACAAGGAGAATGGTGCTGGTGCAGGACAATGGAATCTGAGATGACTTAACAGGAAAGTGATGACAAGAGGCTGAAAGAGAATGCACCCCGTGTGTTGGGCAGTCGTTCTCTATCCATTTGAAGGACAATACCTTCCCAAAACAGTGATGTTTCAGGTATCTGGGTTTAAAGCCCAGCTCTGATTTTTCTAGCTATGTGACTTTGGGCAAATTTTCAAATCTCTCTCAACCTCAGTTTTCTCATCTGTCAAATGGAGCCAGGGTGCTTGTGAGGATAAAGGTAGATACTCATGTAAACATTATTATAGTAGTTAGCACACAATAAGGGCTCAATAAAAACTTGCTGAGTGATTGGAAAAGAAGTGTTTATTTATATAAATGCACCCACACACACCCATATACAATACACACACACTCTTGTCTAGTATTCTGGCTCTGCCAACAACCACTTTTTTTACTCTGGACAAATCACTTTAACATCTGGGCACAGTTTCTTCACCCAGTTGCCCATTAGATCTCAGAGAAGAACCAGTTTATGTCTTCGTCATTGCATTAGCACCTCACACATACTTCTGCCACAGTATTTATTGAAATCGTGTGTGTACTTCTTTCCCCTCTAGACGAAGCTATTTGAGGGCAGAGACCATGTATCAATTAGCTCAGGCTACCATATGTAAATACCACAGCCCGAGTGGCTTAAATAGCAGATGTTTATTTCTCATCGCCCTGGATGCTTTGAAGTCTAGGACTAAGGAGCCTTCAGATTCAGTTCCTAGTGAGAGCTTTCTTCCTGGCTTGCAGATGGCTGCCTTCTCGCTGTGTTCTCAAGAGAAAGAGAGTGAGTAAGCTCTGTCTTCTCCCTTTTGATAAGAGACACTAATCCCATCATGAGGGCCCCATCCTCAGGGCCTCATCTAACCTTAATGACCTCCCAAAGGCCCATCTTAAAATACCACCACATTGGGGGTTAGAATTTACGTATATGGACTTAGGGAGAAAATAAGCATTCCTCCCATAACAGACTAAATGTAATATTTATGTCCACAGGACTTCACGTGCCATTTGTTCCCCAGGAGAAGTTTGTTGAAATTTTAAAGCCCCATATTTGTCCCTAAATTCTATCATCTAAAAGTAATGAAAAAATATATATTCACAATATGGTAGGTTCCCCTTATATAAAATAAAAGAACCTGGGGTATTTTCAAAATATCCTAGTGTGGTGTTTTGATATAAGAAAGCTTAATTTGCTGTATCATTGCATATTCATTTAACAATTCCATTTTAATAAGTGCCCTTGGAAGGAAAAAATTAGAAAAATTATTTTTCCCTGTTAGGTAATTTTCATTCACTAAACAGAGCAACCATTAAAACAGAATTTACCATGTGCCTCACTTTCATCTGTTCTCAGTAGGAAATAAGGTCAGTTTCGTACTGTATTCAAAAGAAAATATGGAAGGAAGGCTTCTGGTGACTAACATAACACCTGCTAATGTTTAATGGGATTATCACCTAAGCCACCTGACAAAGAATGTCACAAAACAGAGTTCAAGTGGTGTGGAGGTTTTGTTCATGCTTTTGTTCTGCCTCAAAAATATCACCCTGCATCTCAACACCAAGTTATTACATATTCATCTCTTTTAATTCTCCCCAAAATAAAAAAAAACATTAATGTGTTCCCATTTAATAGAAACAGAACAAGATAAAAGGCTTCTATTTTTAATGAAACCTTCCAAATCTATATAACAATTCTGAGATGACTCAAATAGTTTTATTACCCATTATATTCCCATCTAAGTCATTCTCAGTAAGTTTTTTAGTGTGTGAATGAAAAAAATATTAATATAGCTTAGTGTACTAAGTAACAGTTCAAAATCCCCAAGTTTGCCTGGCCTACCAGATAAAATTTTTGTGTCTTATTTCAAACCTACTAGGTTGAAATTCTCTGAGGATTATGTTTTCATTCATATTCCTAGTAACATTTTCTTTCATCGTGATAACTCATTAATTTGTGTTACTATCCTAAAGCAAAATGAGGGAGAAAGAACAATGCAGAAATTATTTGAAAACTGAACTGAAAAAAAAAAGCAAAAAGATGAACTGGGAGGATGGGCCTGTCTGGCCTTCGACTATAATATACTAGCTACGCTATTGGGCAAATAGGGGAGGTTAATATTAGTACTTTTTTTGAGCGATTGATTGATTTAGCATTCTTTTCAATGCCAATATGATAGTGTTTGCAAACTAAAAAGGAAGGAATATGGACATTTGTACTAGCTACGCTATTGGGCAAATAGGGGAGGTTAATACTAGTACTTTTTTGATTGATTTAGCATTCTTTTCAGTGCCAATATGATAGTGTTTGCAAACTAAAGAAGGAAGGAATATGGACATTTTGGGGTGAATTTCAGGTCCTGTGACTTCCAAGGAGCAGGGTGGGCGTTCAATTCCTCTTCACCACAGCTCGCTGAGAAGAGACAGAAGACAGCCACTTTTCCCCTCTTAAAATCATCTTCTCACAGTTCATCTTTTTTCCAATTCCATAGTTGCTACAGAACCTCCATCTTAAATGGAGTGAACTTTGCTTACTTCAGCTTGTTTTGTTGCCTTTTTCCTTCAGTCTTGGAATGTTCTGGCAAAGGAAAGAGGGCACAGTCTATCTTCACATGTAATAAATCATTTATGTTGAATCCAACAGTTGTGCTTTATGCAGCTAATAAAAGTGTGGTGAAATGATGTTCTACTCATGTCCTCTGCAGAATAAGGCATACATTAATAAAATATGTAACAAAATTAAATTCTCTTTCTTGAGGTAAACTGAGCATAGAGCAGGGGTGAGAAGTGGTGTGCTGAAAAATGTTTAACAACCCACTCTCTGGGCAACAAAAGCCCTGATGTGCAGTGTCTGCAGATTTCTGTGCTGTGAATGTACCACCATGGCCAATTTCAAGCTACCAAGGTGATGTCACTGATCACAGATAAAAAGAGAGATGCTCACAATTAGCTCTCACAAGTGGATAGGAGCCAGCTCCAGCACACCACTGGATAAATAGATCTTCAGTTTAGCCCTCCATTGTGAATTACCTTCCCACCCAGGGATGTTTAAAAATTACTCACAAATAGCTGGTTTGGATTTTTAATTTATTAGTCTTTAAATATTATATAGGTAAAACACTTAATTCCTAGTAAGATTATAAATATCCAAACATATGAAAGAATTCAATAATATGGTATTTCTGTATCTCTCTAGAGACTTTCTCAGTTCTTTCTCTCACATAGCTCATCTTTTGACCTCTAATTTCTACACCTCCTTTTCGTTCACTTCTATTGTCAGGTCTCTTCTGGTTCCATTTCCTTTCCCTGCACAGGCTAAAATCCATGGTCCATTGCTTCAACTAATACCTACCAGAACCCACAGCTATCTCATGCTCTCTTCCCTCCCCACCTACTCTTTAAAATTGCAATCAAGATCAGTCCACTCATATGATTTCTCTTTTCCTAACTGGAATAGCTGAGCACAGATTGGGAAAATCCCAACCCAAGGCAGATGGTTTTCTTGCAATTTATAATTACAGTATCACCATGGCCTTCAAATATGTCAGTGAACTTTTGCTGGGTTCTGTCTCCAGTTGTACATATGTGATACTCTAAATATTAATCCCCATTTAAAACCCACTACCCCATCTTTTTCTCTTTCTTACCAAACAATATTGCTCCCAAATTCTGTCTTCTTGTTTCTCAATCATTCAATCTGTAAATGTATCCATAATCTTACTTGTTCTTGTCTCTTTTCTGCCTTCTTCTTGTCAGAGCCACATTGTTCTATCTGTGTTTTGGTACTGGTTCCAGTTATCTGTTCCTGGTTAGTATACCACTCCAAATGTTAGTGGCTTTAAAATCATTTATTATCTCTCGTGGTTCTGTGGGCTGACTGAGGTCACATGGGCATTGCTCACTGGGCTCTCTCATGCAGGTGAAGTCAGATCTTGGCTGGGGCTACAGTCATCAGAGGTCTTGAATGAACTTGATATCCCAGATGGTACCTTCCATGGCTGGCAATTGATGCTGGCTATACGCTAGGAGCTCTGCTGGGGTGTGACTAAAGCACCTCCATGCGTCCTTCCATGGGGCTCTGCTTCAGTGGTTTACAGAAGACCAGTAAGTCACTGAGAAGCTGTAAGGAATTCATACATGAACCAACCCTGTGTGAACCATTCAGATCTTCTGGTTCCCAATGTAAAGCTGTTTCAACCTACATGTATATATGTGTGTATACATATGTGCATGTGTGTACATATATATATTTTGTATTTATATATATGTATATGTATATATACAGGGTGTCCCAAAAATGTACACACACTTTGACTAATTATTAATTCCAATGGTTTAAATCTGAAAAGAAAGAAATATCAATTGAGTTATCAGTTGTAAAGTGTGTATACATTTTTTAGGGAATATATATATATTACATCTCAGAAGAAGTTCCCAAATTAGCAAAATCCCTTCTACAAACCTTTGATTTCCATTTTTAAAATTTCAACCTTAGATCCACGTCATCTTAACCCATCACCTGCCCAGCTAGGCATCAGTGTACATCTGCTGCATCCCAGGCAGAACCAGAGCAAAGTGCAGCCTGCCAGCCTGAAAACAGTCTCCACTGAGTGAAGAGTGATTTACTGCCTCTTTTTTGTCAATGCATCTTAGTTGCCTCCAGCCTCGTTGATTTTCTCTAGACATTACTGGACTTCTGAAAGCAGTGGCCCAGAGTACACAGGAGGCAGAATGCACTTCACCCCACCCCCAGCTTGCGGAGGAGAGCAACTCCCTGCTATTGCACCATAAATAATTTAAAAATCTCTTCCAGGCAACACAGTCAAGATGCAGATTTAATTTATTCCCTGGGAGGACTAAAGGTGGATATATAGATCCGGTTCACAGTCAAGCTCAGTTGGGGACAGTAGTTTCTTTCAAAATGTGTCAAACTTACAGAGCTCATGCCCTCAGGTCTAGCACTGGGCTTCATTGCAAGAATGGTTGGGGGTTATTTTGCTTTGTTTTATTTTGTTCTTCCTGAGTGCTCACCATTAGGGAAAGAAACCTTATTCTACAACAGAAAGGGAAATAAGATGGATAGAAGTGCGTGGCATTTTGTTCACAGAAAAAATATATGCACAGATTCTAATGTGGTTGGTGACAATGGGATGGGGGTCAGATTAACTGGGGGTCGGGGACGAAGAATAACGGACACACAGCTAAAATACCCAAAAATACTTGGGTCACTATTAAATAAAAAATTGAATGAGTTGATTTCTACACATTAACCTGCTATCAATGTTTTATGAAAAATATTTTGCATTTTAAAGAAGCATATATTTTAAAGATCTCTGACCTGCCTTCAAATTCCTCACTTTAGAAACTGCTTAATGGTTTTCATGTGAAGTATTTCCTTTTGGAAAGTATGCCTTTTACTCTTCCTCCCTCCCTCAGCATTCACTATGAGGGCATTTGCAAACTATGTAGAGTATGAATGGAGCCTTTTTGACAAGTACTTAATAATATCAAGCTTTTGTTTGCAAGGCTGGGTTGTTATGACTGTATTCCTAAGGAAGCTTGTTAAGTTTTGGAAAGACTATACAACTGGGACCTGTCCCTCTGACCTCTGAGGTGATTTGAGGAAGTGACTTCAACAAATTAACTTCTCAACTGTTTCAAAATGACTTTGAGAAAGAGAGTTAAGGAAGTCACTGCAGAAGTTCAAAGTAGTGATGTTCGGCTGAACGCTTTACAAATTTTTAAGTACATTTTTCCAAGTCATGGAAAATCATTCCAAATAATGTCATCTGATTCACTCCACACAGCTCAGCTGTCAGCTGACTGCAAACATTTACGGTTCCCATTAAAACCTTAGAGGAATGAGATAAGAGGTACTTCTCCATATACACTGATAAACGTCTAAGGCTGTGTTGACTCTATTATAGACATGTAAAATAAACTCACAGAAACAACCAGCACAACAAAGAAAATAATTCTAACAACATTTTAAAAGCTCTTCCATAGGCTCCTGGGCTTTTTGGCTTTCTGGGCACATAGCATGAGGAAAGGGGAGAATTTTGTCCTTTTGGTGAAACCTCTTGCCAGAGAGGACTTGTAACATGGAAAATTATGTTATTTATGGAATGATATGTGCTTTGTATTACACATACAGAATCTGGGGGAGAATGCACTTGGGAAGGACTCTGAGTTCCCCTTTACAAGGTGTTTATTCCAAGAATTTCTGGGTGACCCTTTTGGGTAGCTAAAATAAAACACAAACTTAAACCATTTAAATTTCTCTCCCACTCGCACTGAGTCAGCTCTCCTAATTCAGTGTGCATTTGTGCAAATGTGCACACATCCATACACATTGCTGTATGTATACACATATATTGTACCAAGCTGGCCAATGCAATATTTATGTTTGTACTTTGAGCTGCCTAAGATTTTGCCATAAAATCTAAGCCTGCTGTAGGGGAGAGAGCACATAAAACTTTCATGACTAGTATAAAAAATACAAAATGTTATCATTAATATTTAATAAAATTTGCAGCACTCAATGAGCAAAATCAATGTTTTTTAATTAAGTTATTCATTTGTAATACGAGCTGTACATTGTTGTGTGTTAGCATGGAATTTAGTAGGTTGAACTTAAAATAAATAAATAAATCTGATGTTATAGCCCTTGGGGTGACGGTATTAGTAATAAAACTCTTAATTGGTTGCCTTGCTTTGATAAGCAAACAGGGTTTCTTCAGTGACAACATCTTGTATTCCAAGGTGCTATATGAGTCTGAAGCTGGATGCTGGCCAAGGTGTTTAAAAAGATGAATTGCAGCTCAGAGTATTTATAACAGGTATCTCCATGCTCCTAGCGTATTGTCTGTTCACATGAGGTCTCTTTAATAAGAAATGGGGGCAGCTGAGGGGCGGAAGTTTATAGAACATGAGTAGGTTTTTTAACCAAGATTTTAGAGCCATCATATGTTAAAGAAATTAGAAATAAACCAAAGGCTTATTCATCTCTCCACTTCTACCTTACTGTGACACTCATTTCTCCCACCTGTTGTTCTCCTTTCCTCATTGTTGATTTTCACACTCTCACTCCTTAGTCTGGCCTTCTTTCTGAGGGTGTAGAGGAAACAGTTTTCTAGAGCATTGTACTGGGTGGTACAATGTTTTTTCCTTATGACCATTCAAAATACAGGTTTGGTTGGCATGATTTTAACCCAGCCTCTGTATATTCCCTAAACTAACTTGATTGAACATTTCATGGATATGGCATATTCAAAACCATACCACTGTATTTAAAATACACTTTACCCATATTGCAGGGGAAAGAAAATACCTTCCCTGTACTATACAGTGATGTCCTTACTAGTTGTTAAACATGAGTTGAAAACTGACTAAAGACTTCTGACACAGGCTTTTCAAAGGTTGAAGGAGGAAAAGGCATTTTATTCCATCAACTGTAATTATTAGAAAAACACAAATTATTGGTATAATTTATAAGTGCAAAAAATTTAGACCCATTTTATTATACACTAGAGGCCGGATGCATGAAATTCATGCAAGGACCTTGGCCCTGGCCCCCGCCTATTGCCACTGCCATGGCCGGGGGCCTCTGCTGCCTCTGAGAAATTCATGCAAGGACCTTGGCCCTGGCCCCCGCCTACTGCCACTGCCATGGCCGGGGGGCCTCTGCTGCAGCCCCTGCCTGCTGTGGCTTTGTCTGGAAGGAAGGATGTCCAAAAGGACATCCAGTCTAATTAGCATATTATGCTTTTACCAGTGTTACTATATATTAGTGTTGATTAAATATAAAATCTACCTAGTGGGGGCATTATGAAATTCCTGAAGGCTCAATGGGAACAAAATAACTTAGAATGAATAAAAAATAATATGCATTGCTATGATGTGGCGTGTAGAATTTGGAATTAATTTCACAACTTCTAAGGAGTAAGAAAAATGGGACATGAATCTGGATAAATGCTCTAAATTCACTAATAATATGAAATTAAAGGTGTGAGGGACAATTTTGATTTATGAGGGAAGCCACAAAAAATTTTGGTTTGCTTTAAAAATCTCAAGAAATAAATATCAGATGAAAACTGGATTTAATTAGCATAGATCAAAGATAATTTCCTGATCAGAATGACCAAGAATAGTTAATATAGACCCTCGGAGGTTTAGGATAATGTGGGGAGAAAGTGTGCTAGCTTACAGTTTGCTCAGCTTTTTTAGTTGTTTATTGAAATGTGTCAACTTTATTGCTAATGTTTCACTGATGGTGCGTTCTTCATTTCTTCAATATAGAATTCAATTTAAAATAAAACCTGATATTCCACCTGAAAGTTTCAATTCCCACCAGAAGTATAATTCAATTAAGTTCCAAATATTTCTTTTAAAAATACAAAATAAAATCATTCTTTCTACATATGCTATTTCTGCTCAGTTCCAAAAGGATAAAAAACTGTGTTTGTTTAGTTTTGGTTCATCTATCACTTTGTACATTTTTATGGATTTTTATGTGTAATCACATTTTCAGAGGGGATTTTTATAAAGTCTGCTCCATTTCTGCAGTTATTATCTTTCAGCCTTAAAATTATAAAAATTGATACACAATCTTTGGTTTCTCTCTCCTTGGCAAAGTGATAGGTGGCCATTCATCATTCACTGTGACAAGCAAAACTCACTTTGTTTACTGTAGTGAAAGATGACTTTTACTCCTGCTTCCCCTCTTCTCCCTTCTCACTAACAATGGTGGTGATGATGATCTTAGTGGTTCTGATGTGTGTGTTGGAGTGGGAGGTTGGGGATAGCATCTTATTTCTAAGCCTCAGAAATAATCTGCATCTTTCTTCTAAAAGCTCAATAAAATGGGTCATTTTAAAGGAATTTATAAAAGAACTCAGACTTCCATCTTCCTATCCTGTTGAGGCCACTCTCCATACATTTCTCCCACCTGCCTCTCTCTACCAATTTGCTCTTTACAAGATGATGGCTCTATCACACATAAAATGCTGCCTTTTTCACTTAACTATGTGACAGCCGCTCTCTGTGGTTCTGGGGCAGATTTAATGGTGCATTTATATTCCTTTCAAACTTGAACACAGCAAGAGAAAACCTACCCACAGGGATCATAAGTACTGGTGGCATTTGTGGAGATCTGAAAGCTTTGCATATGGTGTTCTATTTACCGGAGCCATTCCAAAGTGTTATAATTAATACACAATTGTGCTTTCCAGGTGTCAGCTGGGCATGGGTGAGGTTAAGAATCATTTTTATTCTTTTGTAGAGGCTCATTTTAATCTCTGTTGGAGCAAAGGGCCATAAAAAAAACAACTTAACATATGGGGTGGACAAAAGTGGGTTTATAATTTAATACAATTAAATAATACAATAATTTTTAAATAATAAAACAAGAATAAACTCTGTGTTTCATGTACTCACAACTGTAAACCTACTTTTGCCCACCAATGAAGGGAGAGGAAGACACGGAGCAAACACTTCCTGTGGGTGCACCGGTTCCCTTTAATGAAACCTCGAGTCTAACCTCCTCTATAGTACTGTCTGCTCACCTTCACAACTCTGAGATCCAGGCTTCTTTCCCCTCTTTGAGTTGATGGTACATGAAGATCTTTTTTTTAAAATATATTTTATTGGTTTTTTACAGAGAGGAAGGGAGAGGGATAGAGAGTAAGAAACATCAATGAGAGAGAAACATCGATTCAGCTGCCTCCTGCACACCCCCCACTGGGGATGTGCCCGCAACCAAGGTACATGCCCTTGACCAGAATCGAACCTGGGACCTTTCAGTCCGCAGGCCGACGCTCTATCCACTGAGCCAAACCAGTTAGGGCGGTACATGAAGATCTTGTAGGCAAATGTCCAATGAGCCTTCCTAGACCAGAGTCTTGCCCTAAAAGCACCTTCTGCAGTTGTACAGATGTACTCAATTTTGGTCGAGTTTTCTAAGGATGGTGGTGTGTGCTGACCAGACTTTCCTTATCGTGGGTGAGTGGAGAATTTTCTGAGTAACAATACATAACCACTTGTGGAGGAGAAAGTGTCTGTTTCCAATTAGAATTGAAATCACATAATTGTTTATGACAGAAAGCATGATTTCTTTTTCTACAAACACACAGATGAAAGCAGCTTTGTCCCAGCATCTCCTTGTCTCTTTCAAACTCTAGGTGAAGATCAGGGTCAGGGGAAATGAAGAGCTACAACCGCACTGCCGCTGAGTCCCTCAAACACATTGTCTGGAAAAATAAACAAAGATTTTTATCCTTTACTTTTCACATGTCTAACTCCCAGGCCTATCCCACATCCGTTTTGTTTTTGCAAGGATGCACCAGGGGCCATTAATTACTTGTTTCTCTATATCCAGGGGAATAACTGGGGAAATTGTACCCACAGGTAGATATCCGGTAGGTAATCAAATGAAAACAGTTAATTCTAAGCCTGCACAGTGATGTTCTTCCTTATAATGGAAGGTAAACACTGTGCCACTTTTCTCACACAGCTGAACATTTTGAAAAGAGGCTGGCAAATCCAACTCCATGCATCTATCAAGGACAGAAAAATGATGCTGGCTGCTCCTCTCTCTCCCCTAGCACCCGCCCCTCAACATTTTTCATTGCCGGTGTTCTTGTTCCAGCATTAAGAAGGGTTCAGCAATCTGGAAAAGGGGCTGTGTGTAACTTAATAACGAGTCCAGAGACGAAATATAATTTTGAAAGGCATTTGGGGGTCAGAGGAGCCTAGTTAAAGAAACTAAGATCTCCTCGTCTCAGGACCCCATGCTTTTTATTAACACAAATTGTCCTGAGGCGAGATGGAGATATACACTTCAAAGGGTAGGGTTTCATATACAGAGTCCATTGTCAGATTGGAAGAATCAGCCTACGGCTGTTCAGGTGTTTGGCCAGTAGGAGGCAATAACATGTAGATTAAGATGCCCTGAGTTGTCTGGCAGTAAACAATCAATTTAATGCATCATTTTCAGGTTTGGGGAAATGCCCTCAGCCATTCCCAACAGGTGACAACATATATGACTCAGCCCTTGTTGAGTCCCCAAGTTCCATCAACCTTTTGATGAAACTCTTGCAATTATGACATGCTGAAATTGGCTTCCAGCATTTCATATCTACAGAAGAAGCCATGCTACACGCTGGCTAATGCCACCTGGTTAAACCCAGACTCAAACTGAACTGGAACTTCACTTTGGCCTATCCACTTAAAAAGGGGAATTAAATTGGATAGAGCTGAATTGTTGCAAATCTCCTTCTTGACATGGTTCTTACCATAGATTCTCAGCATTGTCCATAAAATATGGTATTGAATTTACCAATACTTTGCCAGGAAGCCCAGCATTGAAACCATCCTAAATGGATAGATGGCAATTCTGTTTTTTAAAGTTCTCTAGGAAAAGGGTCCATGGGACAACTGTTTAAATCATTTGATACTGAGTTCAGGAATCTCTCCTTCTGCCTGATCTGAATTCCTTCCAATCAAACGAAATCCCCACTATTTCATGTCCCATTCGGCCTTCTACATGCAAATAAATGCTGCTTCTCTCCAACTCTCCTTCAATATCTATAATCATTTTCCTAAGCCTTCTCTTCACCAGGTTGAATGTTTCCAATGTTTTCAAACAGTTGTTCTGCCCCCTCCCACCTGCCACCCCACCAACCCCACACATTTTGTGGACTCTCTTGTCTAGCCACAGAGATGACCATCTTCGTAATTAGAAAAACTGACATCTAACCTCCTGAGAAATCTGACACAGAATAAACTCAAGCAGTTCAATTTTCATTTTTAAACTCGTTTGGCAAATATTTATTCAGCCTGCTAAGTAGAAGAAAATGTGCTCAATCTAATGGGAGTCGGGAAGGGTGAGATAAGGTTCCTATCTTCAAGGACCGTAAATCTTGAGTCTGTGAATAGCTAAATAAAAGAACATGGTCATGAGTCCAGCAGTAGCATAAGGAAAGGCAGGTCCCTGTTCATTGAAGAAAGATTGGTCTCTTATAAATTCCATGGAGACCTTCAGGGGCTGGGCATACCCGGGAGGATAAAGATGGGATTGGGGTTTGGGAAGAGTTATTTTCTTCCATGCCTACCGGTAATGGGACACAAGTTGTGGTTTCTCCGGTCTTATCTTACAAGTTGGTGGAAAGGTAGGCGCACTTGCATTTTCGGCCTGCGTAGTCTGAACAAAGAGACAATTGGGGTAATAGATGTGCTCTAGAAATTCTTCAGTCTCCTTTCTTAGGATGGTCAATTAAAGGAGGATTCCGAGGAGCACATCTCCTTATCCACATCCTTTTACAAACTGTGATTCTTACCTGAACCTGCACAGGAGGGCCCAGTTTCTGAAGCATGAAAAGCAGACTGGGGGAAAATAAAGGAAGACCTATAAGATTACACATCCCTGACATTACCATCTTCAGAGGAGCTGCAACCGTGCCAGAGCCAGCAGAAGTAGAAATAGGTCTCCGAGAGGGATGTGAGGGAACAGATGCCTTGGGAGAGGAGGAAATGACATTTGCTTCTGACCCCACAGACGAGGATCTGAATAACACCTCCTGTCCAAACAAAGGGTGACTGCCAGTGAAGAAATGTGGACAAAGCAGCATGTCTTTGGGGCCTGAGAGGGCTGTGTGGCTGGCTGTTCAGGACCCACAGAGGATTCTCGCACAATACCGGTTTAAGCACAGTACTTCTGATGTTTGCACTTAAATTGGGTGACGATTTTTGGTTTAAGATCTATAGACAGATTTTTTTTTTGCATCGTGTTAAGGAAGATTACTTTTGATCCCCATTTACCTAAAGTTTTTTTTTTTACACCTGTTTATGGAATCTCTGAATTAATAGATTACCAAATATAAACATCCTTACCTCTTGATGGCAAACCATACGAATTTCTTGAGTTGTGATTCCTTTATTCTATATTAAGTGTGATTTCCTGTGACTTTACTTAGAATATTTTTACATCTCTCCTCATTAGGAAAATGTCTTTAATTTCCTTCCTTCTCTTTCAGATTTTGATAGTAGAATATGCTAATTTCACCAAATAAACTAGTTATATGTTACATTTTTCTATTTTTGGAACAAATTATATCGTAGGGACTGATTGGTTCTTTTTTAAATAACTGTTTCTTTTTTTAAATTTTGTATTGAATTTATTGGAGTGATGTTGGTTAATACACTTATGTAGTTTCAAGTGTAGAATTCTATAATACATCATCTGTATATTGTATTGTGTGTTCACTACCCAAAGTCAAGTCTCCTTCCACCACCATTTATCCCCCCTTTTCCCTCTTCCACCTCCCCCCGCCCCCTTTTGCTCTGGTAATCACCATACTGTTGTCTGTGTTTATGAATTTGTGTGGTTTGTTGTGTTGTTTTGTTTTGTTTTGTTTTTGCTTAACCCCTTCATCTTTTTCAGCCAACCCATCCCTCTCCTCTCTGAAAACTGTCATTCTGTTCTCTATATCTGTGAGTCTGTTTCTATTTTGTTTGCTTGTTTATTTTGTTCATTCGATTCCAATGGTTCTTAAAAGTTTAGTTTGTTAAAAGGTGGAGCGTTTAAGGAAGAAAGAAAAACCTCACCAGTAAAACTGACATTGGAGCCTAAGAAGGATATTTTTCCTACTTCTTTTGTGGTTTCATTCTTTTTTCAGCTCCACTGATGTAAAATTAACAAATATAATTGTAAGATATTTAAAGTGTACAATGTGGTTATACATATACTAGAGGCCTGGTGCATGAATTCGTGCACCAGTGGGGTCCCTCAGCCTGGCCTGCGGGATGGGGCCAAAACCGGCTCTCCAATATCCCCCAAGTGGTTCCAGGTTGCATGAGGGCACAGGCCAGGCCAAGGGACCCCACTGGTGCACAATCGGGGCTGGGGAGGGACACGGGAGGTTGGCCAGCTGGGGAGGGACTGTGGGAGGACTCCAGGGTGTGTCTGGCCTGTCTCGCTCAGTCCTGATTAGCCAGACCCCAGCAGCAAGCTAACCTACTTGTCGGAACGTCTGCCCCCTGGTGGTCAGTGCATTTCATAGCGACTGGTCAACCGGTTGACTGTGTGCCACCAGGTAGTCAGTGTATGTCATAGCGAGCGGTTGAGCGGCCTTAGCATATCATTAGCATATTACGCTTTGATTGGTTGAATGGATGACTGGACGACTGGACACTTAGCATATTAGGCTTTTATTATATAGGATATTGCGAAAGGATTCCCTACATTGAATTATTTAATACAGTCATCACCTCACCTATTTCCTTTTTTTAAATGCTAAATAATATACTTTTGTGTGTATATATTACATCTCCTTTATCTATGTATTCATCAACTAACACTTAGAGTGTTTCCATACCTTGATATTGTGAACAAAGCTGCTATAACTGTGACAGTATAGATATCTTTTCGAGATAATAACTTTGTTTCCTTTGGATATATACCCAGAGGTGGGATTGTCAGATGATATG
Organism: Myotis brandtii; assembly: GCF_000412655.1. Taxonomy (NCBI): domain Eukaryota; kingdom Metazoa; phylum Chordata; class Mammalia; order Chiroptera; family Vespertilionidae; genus Myotis; species Myotis brandtii. Next base: position 405,181 of record NW_005369365.1, on the reverse strand, counting down.
ATAGTTCCATTTTTATTTTTTTGAGGAACCTCCATACTGTTTTCCAAAGTGGCTATACCAGATTACATTCCTACCAACAGCACACCTTTTCTCTACATCCATGCCAGCATGTCATCTATGTGTATGTCTTCTTTTGAAAAACATATCTATTTAGGTCCTCTGCTCATTTTTTATTGTTTTTATTTATTTATGTATTTATTTTGCCATCAAATTGTATGTGTTTCTTATATATTTTGGATAGTAAATCCTTATCAAATAAGTGGTTTGCAAATATGTTCTCCTATCCTGTAGATTACCTTTCATTTGGTTTCCCTTGCTGTGTGGAAGCGTTTAAATTTAATGAAGCCCCTTTTGTTCATTTTTGTCTGTTGCCTTTTCTCTTGTTGTCAAATTAAAAAAATATTGCCAATTCCAGTGTCGAAGAGCTTACCACCTGTTTCCTTCTAGGAGGTTTATAGTTCGCAGTCTTAGATTTAAGTTTTTAATCACTTTGAGTTGGTTTTTGTGTTTGGTGTCAGATAGGGTCCAGTTTCATTCTTTTTTACATGTGGCTATTAATGGTTTTCATTGTTGTGCAGAAGCTTTAGTTTGATGTAGTCCCATTTGTTTATTTTTGCTTCTGTTGCCTTTGTGCCTTTCTTGATTTGCTTTTCTTCCCAAAGAATCAGTCCATTGGTTTCTGAATTAATTTTTGTTTTTCCTTTCTATAATTTTTATCTTTTATATCCTTCTGTTTTTTCATCTTTTTGTTACCCTCAGAGATGTAATGCTTATTTTCACTCATTATTTAATAAATCTACTCCATTTGCAAATTTTATATGTTCTTTTTAACACTTTTATTCTCTAATAGTTTGTAAATATTTTATCTTTAAGAATATTTAGGGGGACATTTTGCATTGTTTTGTTTTAGATTTCCAACTGATTTGGTATGTTTGCTTAAATTAAATTTTTCATTATTTTTCTGGTTTTATTGCATTACAGGCAGAATCTATGACCTTTAAATTTTATTTTTTAAATGAATTTTAAATTTTTTGATAATGTATTTATTGGATCAAGGTTTTTGCTACAATTCCATAATGGTTGCCTTATATAATACAAAGTTGGGTAGGTGTACTTATTCAATTCTATCTATTTTATGATATTTAAATCATATCTTCTTGCCTTTTTTTTTATTCTTCACCTGACAAAAACTGAGAGAGATGTAATTTTCACAGAATTTTGTTTTTGTCCATTTCTCTTATTTCTAAGTTTTTTACTTATTGATATGCTACCTGAATTGTCATCTGTGTGTTTGAAAATTTCTTTGAGGATTTTAACTTTTAATAATGAAAATTAGGCTATTTCTTATTTAATGTTTTTTGTCCTGAGTTCAGATTTGGCTTGAAGTATTATTTTCACCTCTGCTTCTTTTTATTTGTGGATGCCTGGTATATATTAGCTCATCTTTCTTTTCTTTTCTTTTTTCTTTTAAACATTTATCTGTCCTTTTGTTTCCCTTAAAAGCAGTTTATTGTTGGATTTTGTTTTTAACAGATTCTCAGAGTCTTCTTTTTTAAAGGGGATCTCAAATTTTGCTCAAACATTGATTTTCTGTCTTAAGCAAAACGTTTGAACAAACTTCTATTGTGTTATTTTATACATTCCATGTTTATGTGCCTTATTCTTTTATAATTTTCTGCTTTTTTGCTTTTATTTTTTTCAGTGATAAGGGCGGTACATTACTGGAAGGTAGAAAAGCTTTATTTACTATACAGGCCTGATTCAGGAACTATTATTTTAGTTTCTTCCCATGTATAATGAGAAATTTAGAGTGTTTTTTATTTTTCTCACTATCTGACTAATCTTTGTGGGATATGGAATTCCAGACCCTGGTAATTACTCATTTATAACTTTTATTTTAAAATTGTTAATTATTACAACAAATATATATTTTTTTCTTTCAAAAATTATTATTTTTAAATTTATTTTTACAAAAGGAGGTAAAAAGAGGAAGAGACAAAGAGAAGCATTGATGTGAGAGCAAAACATCAATTGGCTACCTCCTGCACACCCTGTATCATGCATCAAGCCCACAACCCAGGCATGTGCCCTGACCAGGAATCAAACTGGCAATCTTTCAGTGCACAGGACAATGTCCAACCAAGTGAGCCATACCAGCCAAGGCTCAAAAATTATCTTTAACATTCATATTTAATTTTGCAACTTTATAACTATTATTTCAATGTATTTAATGGGTTTAACTTGTTTAATTGCTCACCACAGTCTGTTGATACCTTGACTATCCCATGCTGAATTTCTTGTCTTAGATTCATCTTAGTTATAACTAGAATAGATTTGCATAAATTTTTAGAACTGGTACATGGATGATATATTTTCAGAGACCTTGCATATCCAAGATGACTTACTATTACTTTAAAATCTGAAAGCCATCTGGCTATGTACAGAATTCATGAGTAACCACTTATCCCCTTCAGAAAAAAAAAAGTTCTACTTTATTTTTTCCTAGAATTTGCATTTGAGAAAGAGAAATCTGAGCAAAAGAGGCTTTCTTTTATTAGAATAGAAAATATTCCAAACCACTGCCCAAATATTAGTAAAATTAGACAAAGGTAAGTCTATCATTCACATTAAATATAATTAAAAATTTTTATATATATTTTAGTTTTGTTTATTTTTTTAAGGAAGTAAAATGTTAAGAGTTAGATAAATTTTCAATCTGATTTTTTATTGCAATATAATCCTTTAGTCTTGACATTCTATTTTTTGAAAATATATGTTTATTGATTTCAGAGAGGAAGGGAGAGGGAGAGAGAGATAGAAACATCAATAATGAAAATCATGATTGGCTGCCTCCTACATGCCCCCTATTGGGGATCAAGCCTGCAACCTGAGCATGTGCCCTTGATCAGAATCAAACCTGGTACCCTTCAGTCCTCGGGTAAATGCTCTATCCACTGAGCCAAACCGGCTAGGGCTATTTTGATATCTTTTTAATCTAGAGGTTCCTCTTCCATCCTTTCCCTTCCTTAAATGTTGTCTTGAAGAAACTGGGGGCATCTGATCTGTAGAGGTTCCTCAAATCTGAGATTTTGTTAATTGAATAGGCACGACGCAGTCCAACATGTTCTTTTGAAATTCTGCAGGTTAGCAAGTTCATACAGAGGCTTGATCTGATTCAGGTTGATCCCTTCATCATGATTATAGGAGGTGCTGTCTTCCCTCATTAGATGGCACATGATATGTGTCTCATGTGTTGCAATGTCAGCAGCTGTTGATGCTCAATGCCTAGATTCATTAATTTTCCAGATGTTTCAAAAAGGTAACACACTTAATTTTAACATTTCCTTTTTATTAACTAGAATACAGTTATAAAGAGAGGCTTCCCCTCATCTACTACTATTTGGTTACCCAGGAGAAAAACAATGTTTGATACTTTCACTTTTATTTACCACTTTTCAAGATAATTGGTTCCTTATCATCCTCTGAAATGGAACAGTTTTGGGGTTTTTTTGTTTGTTTTTAAAAATATATTTTATTGATTTTTTAGAGAGGAAGGGAGAGGGATAGAGAATTAGAAACATCGATGAGAGAGCAACATAGATCAGCTGCCTCCTGCACACTCCCTCCTGGTGATGTGCCTGCAACCAAGGTACATGCCCTTGACCGGAATCGAACCTGGCACCCTTGAGTCCACAGGCTGACGCTCTATCCACTGAGCCAAACCAGTTAGGGCGAACAGTTTTTGTTTTAAAGTACTATTATGAACTCATGGATTTAAACATATTTGATTGGTTTCAATCAATTGCAATGATTTCTAAAAAATCTTAAACAAAATCTTAAATTTTAGAATAGTTTTAGATTTACAGGAAAATTGAGAAGATAGTACAGAGAGTTCTTATACATTTATACTCAACTAGAGGCCTGGTGCACGAATTCTTGCACTGGTGGGGTCTGGCAGGGGGGAGGTTGGCTGGCTGGTCCTGCCCCTCATCTGGGTTGGGGGGGCTGATCGGGGGGCCGGGTTGGCTGGGAGAAGGGGCCACAGGAGGTTGGGGGGGCCGATTGGGGCCCCAATCAGGCCAGTTGACTGCTGCAGTGCACATCATAGCAACTGGTCACCTGGCTTTTATATATATAGATGGTTTTTGACACAACTAGTGAACCAATAATGATATATTAACTACTAAAGTCCATACTTTATTCAGACTTCCTTGGGTTTTCTTATGCTGGTAAATTTTTGTATTGAATTTATTGGTGTGACACTGGTTAACAAAACCATACAGGTTTAGCCCTAGCTGGTTTGGCTTAGTGCGTAGAGCGGACTGAAGAGTCCCTGGGTTGATTACGGTCAGGGGCATATGTCCGGGTTACGGCCTCAATCCCCAGTAGGGGGCATGCAGGAGGCAGCCGATCAATGATTCTCTCTCATCATGGATGTTTCTATCTCTCTCTCCCTCTCCCTTCTTCTCTGAACTCAATAAAAATATAATTTTAAAAAATCATACAGGTTTCAAGTGTACAACTCAATATGCTGGTTAATGTTTAGCAACTAGCTTTGGGGAGGGATTGGGTAGTATTTGATGATTCCATAGTATAATCCTCCCACCATGGCTAATTTCAAACTACTAACATGGCATCACTGAACAAAATTGGGAGCAAGCAATGGACACTTCCTTTGTGAAGAGCATTATGTGTGTTAATTCATTTAATCTTCATACCACGTGGTGCTATTATGCTCTCCATTTCATAGATAAGAAATCTGAGTCCAAATAGCTAAATAACTAATAGAAGAAAAAGCTGGAATACGAGACCAGAAATTTGGCATCCAACCCCCCACTTTTAACCATGAACCTATAATATGAGTGCCACGCTGTGTAATCTTTCCACCTGTAGGACTATGGATTCTATTTTTTTATGCTAGCACTTTTTTTCATAGACCACCCCCCCCACACACACACACACATTAAATATTTACTTTTTTTGCATACTGATTCTCAAAGAAAGAAAGATGTGCCTACACCCAGTGTTTGTCTGCTGACAGATTTATGGTCCAGAGTCTACCTGGTGCTGCTAGAATCCCTTTTCCAGATCTAAAGCTTGATAGCCAGTTGTTGGGTATATGTCACACATCATTTTTGCTGCCTAATAGTTGTTTGTCCGATATGATCCTACTTTATTGAGTTTCCTGAGTCTAGGCATGACTAGATATTATTTCTTCTTCAATATGGTCTACCTCTTTGGCAGTTTTGGATAATTTGTCCTAAAGATTAGTGATATTTTCAATTGATAGCTTTCTTTGCTAGGGCTGCTGCACTTTTACATCTTTCCATGTGCTTTGAAGGACTTGCAGAAAAAGCGAGCAAAAAGTGAACCTGGCACAGCTAGCAGATCACCATCATCAGTCTTGTCTCATAAAATAAAGCCATGAGCAAGAAAAGGAAAGAACACTCAATGAGAAGAAGAGAGAGAAAAGATAGAAAGCACAGAATCTGTGGGTGACCCTCATATTGCTTAAATTCCCATTGAATAGGGTAGTGGAAGTGTAGTTTCCCTCATAGTTTGTTTTCTTAATTTTACCTCCACTCTCATTACTTGACCACAAAGGAGAAGTGTTCCATTGTCACTACATTACTTGCCTGAGCAGGGAGGTAGTTTATATTACTTTAATTTTCATTCATAGCTATGAAAATATGCCCTCTCTTTCTCATGAAATTCATTATTGCAGAATCCCACTGCTAACATGAACAAATTGAATGATTCCATTGGGTTTTATTGCTCCAGGAAGCAATTCCTTCAATTGATGAGAAAGGCTCTATAATATACTAAAAGAGAAAAATATAATTCTTAATGACAAGGATGCCCCCATGTGAATTTTCTCTCCAAAGGCTTTCTTGTGAATTGGGCCCTTAATATATAAAGTGTATTTTATTATTCTACACTTATTTTTCTTGCATCATTCTATTATTCCAAATTTTAAAATACTGAATTAAAGTCATCACATTCTGGGTACAACACTAAACTTTAGAACATTCTCTTGCCCCTCAATATAATCTCAGGCTAAGTAGGCTCTGATATATGATCTTGTGACTATATGGTGAAGCTCATTTTACCTCTAGTTTATGAACTCTGGATATTGGAGGATAGCAAAAGTGCTTATTGTCATTCTCCCTGTTTTTTGAAATACTAGTTCCACGCTTTTTAATTAAGATAAGATGGTACTGGGAGTAAAAAGTAGCTTGCTTTCATTTTTATATTTTAACAGGCCATCTTAAGATATCCACCAATACACTCATTTTGCTAAAGAGTAACAGATACATTCACTCTTTCATGGATAGCATGCATACCTATGGCACTTACCTTCAGAAAGCTTTGCAAATTTAAATACCGACAAGAGGAGCAAATGTATATTAAAAATAACAAACTGCCAAGCAATACTAGTACATGAGACTGTATGTTAACAGAGTTTTGTGGTGTTTCTTTCTAGTTTCAAAATTCCTCATAGAAATTGGACATTAGTAAATAAAATTTGAGAAGTACAGCATTTTTCATTTTCCCAAATTTCACTTTCTGCTTTATAAGGAAAAGAAAATGTTTATTCGGTGGCGATGTTGAGATGGCCCAAGAGGACCCTGTTTTAGACGTGTGTTCTGCATATGAGCTGGCACTCTTTGTTCTTTTCAACCCATTACCATCAGAGGGGCTGCTGCCCAGAAGAGCATTTTTAGGCACATCTGCAATGAACTGTGTGCTCCTCCTGTTGGGTCATTCACAGGAGTCCCGGGATGGGGGTGAAAGGGGAGGCTTCTGTGACACTGCGATGGGAAGGTGGCCTGTTCGGTGCTGCCACGTGCCCTGTCGCTGTGGTTGAGATGACACTGAGCCCAGAGGTGTCCAAGGGGGTTTTGTCTTGGTGGGAAGGAAGGAGGGGAGGAGAAGGATAGGTTAAACCAGATCAAATTGCTGATATTTGACCATTTTTACCTGCAAAGATGACTATTTCATACGGCTTAACTTAGTACAGTCCCTGCTGCGGCCAGTATGAAAGAGATGACTTGGGCTAGGGCTCTCTCATCATGATTTTTCCTCCCTCCTCCTCCTCCTCCTCCTCCTCCTCCTTCTTCCTCTCACCTTCTTTTTGTCTTTTTGTCTTGCTTCCTCTCATGCCGCTCCTCTTCTTCTTGTCATGGCTGTTTGGGAATGTGATTTAGGAATTAGCGAGGAACCCCACAGCCTTTACCTCTCTCTTTTTCCCCCATTATATTTTGAAAACAAACAAACAAACAGTGAAAATACAGTCACGGCTGAAAAATAAGCAGTCATCTCCAGGGCCCTTCTGTGGTGTCACAGGTCTGTAACAGTGACTCCATGAAAAAGAACTACAACTAAGTGGGAGTTTGCTGAGAGCGGGAGCTGTGCTTCCCAGGGGCTGATGGGAAAGCAGTTCCAGTGCATGCCTGCTGCTGGCAGTGAGATTTGGCCATTTAGATGGTCAGTGATGTTTGAGAGCGGGAGCTGTGCTTCCCAGGGGCTGATGGGAAAGCAGTTCCAGTGCATGCCTGCTGCTGGCAGTGAGATTTGGCCATTTAGATGGTGACCAGTGATGTTTCTCACCCCAGTTCCTAACTTAACCACTGTCCATTGCTAATGCTGCAGTGTTTTTTTTAAATGTTGAAGGTCAAGGTCTCAGTTCACACAAATCTGAATGGCAGTGCGCTTTCAGAATTCCCTACTTTTTAATTTTATTATGTTCAAAGTGAAGTCTACCTTCTTTAGTGTGATATTTAAGGCTATGAACAGAACTTATCCTACCCTTATCCTACACTCTCAACACACACACACACACACACATTTCTTGACTCCTTGCCACTTCTAGAATATGCCTTTGTACTTAAATGACCACAACTCTTTACTCATAATGTTTTCCTGAAATTGAGAAAATCTAAATAAATTAGGGTACAGATGAAGTCCTGTTTTTACTTATACAGGGTAACACTGCATGCTACTTTTGGTCCCTTGGTCTTTGTTGTGTCAAGTGATTATCCATGTATACGCATATATCTATAGGTTATTTACTGTTGCATTCTCTGCTCATGGGACAGGATCTGGCACATGGTAAGTGGTTTTTAACATTAAATAAAACACTAAGCATATATTAAAGAAAAATGTTTTCTAGGAGTACTACCAAATGAAGCAAAACAAAGTTATCAATGGTAGGTGGTTGATCTTTAAAATTATATAAGAAATCTCAGAAGTACAGTTCCCATTTGAATCTGGAATCTAGTCTCTGGATTGACAGGAAACAAGCAGAAGACAGAAATGTTATTGTGTTGAGGAATTTATGTAGTTGAGAATCAGTTTCCTTTTCCTTTCCAGCTTCTAGGGGTCTTTTGCATTCCTTGGCTCATGGCCCTACCTCCATCTTCAAAGCTAGCGGAGGAGCATCTTCAAATCTCCTTTTCTGTCCAACCTCACTTCTTCTCTGACTGACTCTCCCGCCCCCTCCTTTCCCTTGTAAGGACCCTTGTGATAATGTTGCACTTACTTGGATGCTGCCTCCTGCACGCCCTCTATACTGGGGATCCAGCCCTCAACCTGGGCCCTCAACCTGTGCCCTGACCAGGAATCGAACCCTCACCTCCTCGTTCATAGGTCAATGCTCAACCACTGAGCCACACCGGCCGGTACTGACTTCTCTTCTTGAATTTACCTCACAGTTGTAGGCTTGTGCGTCACTGACATCACTGTCCTTTTAGAGGAGGGGTCCTCAAACTTTTTAAACAGGGGGCCAGTTCACTGTCCCTCAGACCGTTGGAGGGCCGGACTATAGTTTAAAAAAAAACTATGAACAAATTCCTATGCACACTGCACATATCTTATTTTGAAGTAAAAAAACAAAACGGGAACAAATACAATATTTGTATTTGCATGTGGCCCGTGGGCCGTAGTTTGAGGACCCCTGCTGTAGACCCTATTGGGTCCCTACTGAGGAACAGGGACTGTTTTAATAGTACCCATAGAATTCACTTGGCCAACTCCCCTTTGGCTGTCCCTTCAAGACAAAGCTATTAGGATTTAGATGCCACCCAACTTTGGAATTCCTTGTAGGAATTCCAAACAAGTTTGAGCATCATTGTGTTAGAACACGTACTGAACACCTCAAAATCCAGAATTATGGCAAAGTGCTAACAGAGGGGCTGCCCTCCTAATACTTACACTTCTTGACAGATAAGACTGTTGCAAAGTGCTAATCAAAGACTAGTCTGACAACCAAACAAGCATCGAACATTGCCGTGCATTACAAAAGTAAAGGAGGAACGTGTTGCTGTTATTTATAATCTGCTTGTGGCATGCCAACCAAGAAGCTGTCACAGGAATTGCATTTCTAGACAGGGTGGGATTTGCGGTGGTGGCAGGACACAGATTTTTGTCTGGCTGTCACAGCTTCCTGAATTTGCAGTTTAGAATGGATGCCTCTGCAGCCTCTCTTAAGCCTTAAACTCCTGTCGCCAGGTCTAAAATAACTGGGGACTGGCAGAATCCTGGAGCTATTCCTTCCAGGATTTGTAGCGATATTATTTTTTCTAAACTCCACTTGTGGAATGCTGAATGCCAATCCAACTGGCAAAGGCATCTGATAAGAGCATATCATCCTGAAAGCATTTCTGACAGTCAGTGTCATGATGCATCTTTTTTATCACCCTCCTTTTTACAAGGTATCACAGATAGCACACCAAGTTCAACTGTGATTAATAGGACTCTCTCACCATTGACTTCACTGGGCTCCAGCCTACGAAGAAAAATGTGGCTGCTGATAAATCTCAGATGATAAGAGCTGTGTTATATAAGCAGTTTGGGCAGGCATTTCAGTACATATTATGACATGGTGGTAGTTTGCAACACTCAGTTGAATCGACAAGGCCTCGTGTTCCATTGATTTTGCTAAGCATCTGTACAGGGAAGCTAAAAAGTACTTCTAGTATGAAACCCATGTTTACACAATAGATATTAGACTATTTGGCTGCTGGTACATTGGTTTTTTGGAACCATTTCCTGAGTATTATATATACACTGAAAAGGTTTTTCTAGGTGTCCTTTTAATTTTTTTCTTAGCTATTATTAATATGTCAAAGCTTCTGGTGGAACACAAAGTTGAAAAATTAAAAATTGTCTAGGAAAGTCCTAGGAGCAAAGACAGATGCAGTTGTTCTGTTTCAACTTGTGATGCTCCAGCTGTGTATGGGGGGGCTCTGGTTAGCATGTCAAGTTGTATATGTGCTTAAGATTTAAGGATGAAATGGCAAATTATTTAGGTTACTAAATTTCTAAATGACAAGAGGTTTAAGTGGTAGAAAAATATCACCTCGGATTTATGTGAGCATAAAGAAAACTCCTTCAAAGCATGACTTGTTTACTGGGAACATTCTGAAGGAAATTTAATTGTGCACACCGGGTATTACGGGGCACAGAGATGGCCTTCCAGAGAATTGAAGTCTGTTGTGGGGCAACTTGGAGGAGCAGTTTTCATCTCGAACCATAACTTCGAGCACAGGAAAAAATCATTTGGTTATAGAGCAGCATGTAATGATTAGGACCAGTTATGTAAATGAGTTCTGAGGTTTATGAACATAACACATGGAGAGCAGAGCCTTGTATTTGAAAGGCCTTCTCCAGCAGCTCTCACCTGTGTTCCATGAACCCAGGACTGAAGCCACACTAGAAAGCCTACATGCCCCACACTTGAACTTTTTCATGCCTCCATGCCTTTGCTAGAACCATTCCTTTGGACCATCTAATTATATTTTAAGACCCAGAACAAAGACTTCATCCAAACTAGTGAGTATCCCTTTTCTGAAGTCCATTAGTGCATTATACATACTTCTTTTATAAATTCGTTGTTGCTTATCTACAACACTAGAGGCCCAATGTACAAAATTCGTGCAAGAGTAGGCCTTCCTTTCCCCAGCCGCCAGCACTGGCTTCCCTCTGGCACCCGGGACCCGGGCTTCCCTTGCAGCCCCAGCTTCATCCGGAAGAATGTCCAGTCTAATTAGCATATTACACTTTTATTATTATAGATGATCTGTTCCCCACCTCCCTATCCCCATGGATTGTGTGCTTCTTGGGCCTTGATACCCCCTGCCCCCGTGACTTCACCTTTGTATTTCTGCCCTGCCCAAGCAAACCATAGACTCCTGGTGAGTGCTTATTCAGTGACAGAATGAATTTGGGCCCAGAGAAGAGACACCAGATCCTCAATGGAATAGCCCATCACCCTCCTTACATTTCTTATCTAGTCAAAGAATGTAAAACTATTATAATAAAATCTTCCCTAATGAAGAAAGCAGAAAAAGGTTGTAGAACTTAAAATCCTCTAATATAAAATGTTCATGTGGGCAGATCCAACAGAGAAGAAACTAAGCCTAGGGGATTTTCACTCTGAAATCCATGGATTTTCTTTCTTGTTGTTTTCACCTCTTCCCAGTAATTCCATGTGATGGAGGCATTTTGCTGGGGTTAATCTACATGTAATGAAGTTTCAAAGAAATCATATACTGTACTCTCCTTATCAAGCCCCAGGGATTTTCCTTTCTAGGCAGCATGATACAAAACAGTGATAAATAAGCTGATGTTTATCACTGTTGGTAATACTTCCCTTTACTTTTCTTTTCCCATCCCCAAAACAAGCATGTATTCTTGAGAGTGGTTTCTTTATCAAAATTAGAGGTTTTGCACACATTCTGTCAAGACTGGAGAATTTCTGATAAACAGAAACATGAAAGATCCAGATAATAAATTTTATTTCAAAAGACCTCCGTTGGCTTCAAGTTCATGTCAATCTGACCTTTGCTTCCTAATACAAGTAATGGGCAAATATCCAGGTCTAGCCAGAGCTTGAGCCCTGAAATTAAGAACTCAGCTCTGCTACCTCCAACCACATACCTGCTGGCCAAGAAAGCATAAGCACCCTTCCCTCTGGAATTGCAGCAGAAGAGTATAACACAGAGAGTCCTCCAAAGTACCAGGATTTCAAACCTGGTCCTGATTATAACAAAAGTAAATAGCCCATCTGGAATCCTCAGAAGTGCTTTGGGAATGTAGAGTCTTTTTCATGCATGATAAATTTGGGGAAGTTACAGCAAGGAGAGTCCTACACAAATGCTGATCAACGTTAAACTTGATCCTCCTAAAATCAGAAGAACACAGATTCCTGAGATGTAAAGAATGGGGTCAAAGTGATGAGAAGGAAGTTTGTTTCTGCCTAGTATCATTTTTTCCCAAAATCCCAAATGAAATATAAATGTGATTGATTTTCATGACCTTTTTCTATCTGGTTTCAAGATTAAAGTAATATTAAAGATTAAAGAGTATTCAATCAACTATTATCCAGAATTCTGGAAATCGGTGGTATTCCCACATAGCTTTATATCTAAATCTGGAATTCTCAGGGAGAATTGTCCACATCATGGGGATGAGGTATGGAGGAAGGACCACAGATTTGGAGTTTGAGGACATAGAACTGACATCCCCTTTGCCACTCACTATCTGCATTGTACAAAAGCAATATACAAGACTGGTTGAGATCCATAGGATGTCTTGGAAAAAGTGTTTTGTGAACATAATATAAAAGTGCCCTGTAAGCATAATATAAAAGCATTCAATTGCTCATAATTACAACTAATCCTTGAACATGTAGCTTTATAATTGTACTGATTTTTCCAACCAATCTGATTAACACAAATGTGATTTTGTGTATTACTTATCCATTTGTTGAAAGAAAACACCTTTGAAGCCTAAGTACCTCTCTTTCTTGGAAGGTGGGATGTTTACTGAGAGAGGAGAGCTCTGCTTTTGGTTGCTCTGCACAACATTGTGCAAGATGGCACCTTTCATTTCCACCACAGAAAAGGGAGAAGAAAATGATGACAGAAAAGAGCACTGTGGGGAAGCTTGAGATTCAGAGTGATTTTCTCTTTTGTTTAAAAATATTTCCAGAAGATTAGACATACATACCTTAGTGTAAATCATTTTTGAATGGCCTTTTTAGGATTATTCAAAGTGCTTTTCCTGTACATTAGTGATAGCAACTAGGAATTGTGGTGGTAACCCTCTCAGATAGAAGTCCCTAACCAAAGCAGGCAGGCCATTTGGGTGGGGAGCAAATAGGACTTACCTGAACCTGATAGCCAAACTCCATGAAAGAATTGCTATTCTTTCCTCTCAAAGAGATTTGGAAATAGCTATTAGTGTTGGAGATTAAAACCTGAGACAAAATCTAAAAGCTTTTTCTTTCATCATTATCATCAATCTATAAAAGGATAATATGCTAATTAGACCAGACATCTTCCAGACGACCTTCCAGACATCCTTCCGGACAAAGCCACGGTGGCAGGGCCAAGGCAGAAGCAGTTATGGGTGATCAGGCCAGCAGGGGAGAGCAGTTAGGGGGATCAGAATGGCAGGGGAGAGCAGTTAGGGGAATCAGGCCGGCAGGGAAGAGCCCTTAGGGCAGTGGTTCTCAACTTTCTGGCCCTTTAAATACAGTTCCTCATGTTGTGACCAAACCATAATATTATTTTCATTGCTACTTCATAACTGTAATGTTGCTACTGTTATGAATCATAATGTAAATATCTGATATGCAGGATGGTTTTAGGCGACCCCTGTGAAAGGGTCATTCGATTGCCAAAGGGGTCGCGACCCACAGGTTGAGAACCGCTGTGTTAGGGGGGTCAGGCTGGCAGGGGAGAGCAGTTAGGGGGATCAGGCTGGCAGAGGAGAGCAGTTAGGGCGATCAGGCCAGCAGGCAGAGGTGGTTAGGGGCGATCAGGCAGGCAGGCAGAGGTGGTTAGGGGCAATCAGGTAGGCAGGCAGAGTGGCCTCTAGTAATCTATAATAATAAAAGCATAATTTGCTAATTAGACCAGACATTCCTTCCAGATGACCTTTTGGCTATAGCTGGGGCTGCAAGGGAAGCACCGAGTCCTGGGTGCCAGAGGAAAGCCGATGCCAGCAGCCAGGAGAAGGAAGGCCTACTCTTGCATTAATTTCATGCATCGGACCTCTAGTAATAACAATAATAATAATTATAACAACAACAGACAAATTTTACTAAATTTCTTCTATGTGCCAGATGCAGCCCCAGGTACTTACATACATAAGCTCATGTAATTTCACCCTTACAACCCAGAGAGGTATGTATCATACTCCCCATTTTTCAAATGAACAAAGAGCAGCTCATGTTATTGATATAATAACAATGACAGCTTTTGAACAGACAGAGCTGGTACTTCAACCCAGATCCAACTTCAGGCCTCACTTTATTCCACTACTCCATGCTGCTTCAGTGTTTATTAGCTAGATGAGCTAGATGGGTGGATTTACACAGCTACAGGTCTTGAGGTCAAATAACCTCTGGCTTCACATCTCAGTTCTGTCACTTATTACCTCTGTGGTCTTGGAAGAGTCTCTTAATCGCTCTAAGCCTGTTGTTTCATTTGTAAAGTGTTGTTATTATTTGGCCTTCAATCCTCATGGGGTCATTGGGAGGGCCACATGACGCAATGTACAATGAGTGCAAGAAGATATAAGGTCTCCTTGTGAATCTTCCCTCACAGTGGTATTGTTTGCAAGACTTATTCTTAGAAATGTATTTTCTTAAAGGTTTTGTATTATTCTAAGATATGGGCATTTAACAAGGAGTAGAAGCAATGATACACAGTAAAACCTTTATTTAATTAGAGCCTACATAAATAGGCACTCTTAATTATCTACACTTCTTCTTGTTTTCCTTGAACTCATCTTTTGAGAGTAAGGACACAATTAGTAAGAAAATAAGTAAACAGTAGGGGTTTGCTAAAAATCCAAACAGCATCTCAGGTCTTTCTAGGGTCACAATCAGAGACTGTTAGAGCAGGCTGTTCCCCAGAGTCCACGGATGTCCAGTCACTGGTCCAATGTCTCTTTGCCGCCATGAAGCCTGAAAGCCAGGTTCCTGTGCACCTTCTATCATGTCCCCCGCATTTCTATCCCACCTCCTTGGCCGATTTAAGCCCGCACAGATGTTCAGAGTGACTGCGCTCCAGGTCTCTCCATCCGCATGGGGAGGCGGAGGTTTCTGTTCCTGTAGAGTGTGCTTATTCGTGGTGACTTGGTTCATTGTATAAACACTTTCAACCACAGAGGCTGGAAATAGAAATCTAGTTATCAAAATGTTCCATGATACCAACAGTTTCATTCATATTTCTTTTTAAAATTGTTGTTATTTGCCTTATAAATAATGGCAAAACAAGTTCACATGGTGGTTTGAACTGTCTGGGACACATAATGAACTGGAATTAGTCATTCTCACGATGCAATATTTGGCTCTGCGTATTGCCCAAATTCACCAGAAAACTGCCAATCATACTACTAAATTCTGTAGATCCATCCATCACAGAGGAAAGCATTGTGCAGGATTATAGAATATAAAAAAAGCACATGAAGGTGATTTTAATTGTTATTGTGTAAGCCAAACACAGAGAAATGTTGTGTTTGAAGAGGAGGATTAGGTCTAGTCATTCCTTACTTTCCAGTGGAGGGAATAGTCTTGAAAGAACAGAGCAAGGGCCAAAAAGTAGAATGTGGGTGTCATTTTTCCTGATCCTTCTTTTCTTATGATTGTTTCATCTTGATTATTTCCTTTCAAACACTGACTCCTTTGTGGCATCCTGGATAGCAGGAGAACAGAAGATTCTAACATTTTGCTTTGAAGCAAGGATTAGAATTAACTGCCCTTTAAATACAGTAACAAATTAATCCAGCCGAAGTCCCAATGAGAAAGTTCAGTCAAATTCTTATTTCCCAGATATTGGTATTTCACACAGAGATGCAAGAGAGGGTAAATTACTTGCTCAAGGACACACAGCAAGTTACCGAGCAGCTTGGAAGCAATTACACATACAGAACGATCTTAATTAGTTGAGCCCTACAATGATAGAAGTGTCATGATTTCTGAGGCATCCAGCAGTTCTCTGTGGTCCCAGCGGTTGCCATATCAACTGCCATGAGGATGGGAGCCACCAGCCTAAGCCGAGGAGTCGGACAGGAGCAGAATGCAAGATTTATGAGGGCACTGAGCCCCCACTACATTCTTGTCCACAGCTGCAGGACCTAAATGAAACGGTGGCTTTGGTCTACTACGCAAGGTTCCCAGAGCAAACCAAGGCTAGGAAAGTAAGCACTGAGTGCTCTTCATGTTTCTGGAATCAGAGCTCTTGGACCAGAATGACTGTAGTAACTATAATGAATATGAATCAGAACCAAAGATAATTTCAGCAAAATATGTTTTTAACCTGATTCTCAGAGGGCAAAGAAAGTGCAAGTGACAGATTTTTCATTTGGGGCCAAAAACAATTGAAGGTAACCCTGGAAGCTTAACTAACTTTTTGGGCCAGAGGCCAAAACTTGCAGCTCAAAAAAAGAGCATAATATGAGCTTTAAAATGGATTATAAGGAGTCAAATAGAATAAAAGTGGGGTCTGAGTATGAGTCAGTAGCATGTTACTGGGTTTCCTGAGATGAATCATCTGACCAGGTCAATAGCACCAACATGATAGTTTTACTGTAATGTCTAAAATTGCTAAGCTTTGATATTGTAAGTAGCCTGAATACATAGTGAGAATCTAAGAGTAACTTGATTTTGCTGGTATTGTTCTAAAGCGGATCCTCTTTATCAAAGCCACAGATACGTGGGCAGTTTTAAAGATAATGTGAAAATTCCTCTAGCATAGGGACTTCACAGTTACCAGTTTATATCACCTTTCACTCATAATAGAAGTCTAGTTGATAGGCAGTTGGTTATAAAGGCTTGTCTGAACTTAGGAAAGGGCTTATTAACTAAAAAGAGTAATCTACTTTGATGAAATATAAAGTTAGCTGCCTGAAAAAATATCTGTATTAAATATGGACAACCTGTCAGGCACAATGTTGTTAAGTGGTACTAAGTCAATTCCCACATTTATTCTGCTACCCGGTGGTGAATCCCCTGTCTTACCCCTGGTGAATCCACTCTGATGACCGACCCACTGGAAATCTAACATGATTTCATGTTCTCCCTTTAGAAGCTAGAAAATATCTGTCCATTGAGAAACCCAAAGTTGTATTTTTAAAGAATTTCTCCTACATTGCTCACATCTGTATTTTCTAGACAATACCACAGAAGTAATCATAATGGCTAACATTTATTGAGAATTGAATGATGGTTGCTACGTGCCTAGCACTGTGCTGACTTTATTAGCATATGATATCACATTGAATCCTCACAATAGTCCAGATTTACCTACATTTTATGGATGAGGACACTGAGGTGGAAAGGGGAGATAACTTGCCCAAGGTAACACAGCTGACACAGAACCAAGATGTGAATCCAGGTGGTCGGACTCTTGACCATTATTGTGCCTCCTCCTAACATCCTTCATGGACTTTCCCTATAAAGCTATTTTCCTACAAAAGAAATATTAGTCATCTTGATGTGAATTTGACAGTGTTACCCATGCTACACATTTTAATTTGAACTGTAATTGTGAAATTTAAAGCTTATTTTTCAATTAAAGACAAGATCGTAGGAGGATTTCTGCTTCTGACCAAGATGGAGTAACACGGACTAGATTTACCTTTCTGTCTGATGATGAAACAATTTTTAAAAGTACAAAGTATATTTCATAAAAATAATAAAAATTAAATACATTTTTGAAAAAGAGAAACAGCATGCAAGGCACAAGACAATGATCCTCAAGGAATGACAAACAAATGAGGTGACAGGATGAAATGGAGGAAGACTGATGGACTTCCCAGATCTCACAAGCAGGAAACAGGCTGATAGAACTATTCCATTACAAACATCCTCTATTCTTTCATAAAATGGAATAATAACGCTGAGGATGCAGCTACCTATGCAAAGGGCAGAGCAGCAGGCCCAGAGGAGAGGCTAGTGAGCCTCCATGGGCTCAGAGGCGGGTTCATGGGATCTCTGACAGCCCAAAGGAGGCAGGAGCTGGCTCAGCCTTCATGGGCCCAGAAGGTGGATCAAGCCTTAGAGGATTATTCTTAGGCCCTAAAACCTAATGGAACTTGCCCTAATGGATTGCAAACTTATCTAGACTAGTGGCCCCTGTTATTTCTTCATTCTCTCTCTCTCTCTCTCTCTCTCTCTCTCTCGGAATGGGAATGACTACCTTACACCTGTCCACCATTGTACTTTGAAAGCAGATAACTTATTTTCTAGTATCACAGATCCACACATGGATAGGAATCTCCCCAGAATGGATTGTACCCAGAATCTCACCCATACCCAATTTATAGTATTTATATGATGCTATTTAGAACTTTTTTGAGGTGATGAGATTTTAAATTTAAAGTTAATTCTGGAACGGTTTAAGACTTTTGGGGTGTTGAAATGAGGTGAATGTATTTTGCAAATGATATAGATATAAATTTGGGGGTCCAGAGGGCAGACTATACTGCATTGAAAAGTGTCCCCTCAAAATCATGTCTACCAATAACCTCAGAATGTGGCTTTATTTGGAAATAGGATATTTGAAGATATAACTAGTTAAGATAAAATCACACTGGATTAGTGTGGGCCCTAAATCCAATATGACTTGTGTCCTTATAAAAAGAAGAGAGGCACTTTTGCCAGGTAGCTCAGTTGGTTGGAGCATCGTCCTGTACACCAAAATGGTGTGGGTTAGATTCCAGGTCAGGCAAATACCTAGATTTGGGGTTCAATTTCCAGTCAGGGCATGTACAGGAGGCAACTGATAAACGTTTCTCTTTTCTTTCTCTCTCTCCCCCTCTTCCCTCCTCTCTCTCTAAAAATCAATGAAAACATACCCTCAGGTAAGGATTAAAAAAAATAAAAAGAAGAGAGGCAACACATAGGAAAGATGGACATGTGACAATAGAGGCATAGACTGGAATGATGCGAGCCAAGGTATACCAAGGATTGTTGACAACTACAAGAAACTAGGAAGTTAAAAGGAAGAATTCTCCCCTAGAGTCTTCAGAGAGATCATGGCCCTGCTGACATCTTGATTTTGGGGCTTCTAGCCTTCAGAATTGTGAGAGAATACATTTCTGTTGTTTTGAGCCACACATTTTCTAGTATTTTGTTACATCACACCTAAAAACCAAATACACCATGATAACATTCATCAAAAGAAAGTTGGAATGGCTCTATCACTCGTATGAATACTACCAGAGATAAAGAAGGTCATTTGGTTATGATAAAGGGGTCAATTCATAATTGATCAAGAAGACATGCCAATCCTTAACTTTTATACATCTAAAAACAGAGATTCAAAGTACATGAAGTAAAAATTGATAGGGGAAATAGATCCATACCACTCAGAGATTTCAACAATCCTCTCTCAAAATGGATAGAACAAATAGACATGAAATCAGTGACAGCAGAAGAGAAGTGAACAACACTTGAGCAACTTGACCTAATTGACATTTATAGACCATTACACTCAACAACAAAATTCATATTCTTTTTAAATGTATCTGGAACATTTAACAAAACAGACCATTCTCTGGGCCATAAAATAGCTTTCAATGAGTATAAAGTGGTAAAAAAAAAAAAGTACACACTTTAACAAAATAGAATTGAATTAGAAATAACAGAAAATCTCCAAATATTTGAAATGAAAGTAATATACTTCTAAATAATCCAGGTGTCAAATAAATCAAAAGGAAATTAGAAAATATTTTAAACTGAGTAAAAATAAAAACACAGCATATCAAAATTTGTGGGATGCCACTAAAACAGTATTATGGGGAACTTTTTAGCGCTAAACGCCTATGTTAGAAACAAAAAAAAAAGTCTTCAATCAATGACTACAATTGCCAGATTAAGAAACTATTTAAAAAAGCTAAGTAAGCACAAACTAAATAGAAGAAATGAAACAATAAAGATGAGAGTAAAATAGATACCAGAAAGACAGCAGAGAAAATCATTGAGACCAAATGCTGGTTTGTTTGAGAACAATAAAATTGCTAAACCTCTAGTTAGACTAATTACGGGGAAAATAATTTAATAATGATAAAAATGAAAGATATGACATAATTAAATTTCTATAGATACCTAACAGAAAAATAAGAGACACTATTAATAATTTTAAGTCAATATATTGAACATTTAGATTAGGGGCCAGCAAACTAGAAAAAGGCAACACAGTAAAAATTTTAGTCTTTGAAGGCCACATATGGTATATGTCACACATTTATTTTTCAATTGTTAAAAATGTAAAAACAAGTTCTTAGTTTGCAGGCTGTAGGCCAACTGCTGACTTAGATGAAATAGACAAAGTCCTTGAAAGACAGATTACTCAAACTCAAGGAGAAATAAATAACCTGAATAGCCCTGTATATAATAAGAATTGAATTTGTAGTTAAAAACTTTCTCACAAAGAAAACTCCAGACTCAGAAGGTTTACTGGTAAAATCTATCAGATATTTAAGGAAGAACCAATACAATTCTATACAAACTCTTCCAGAACATTAGAAAGGAGGGAATACTTTCCAATTTATTCTATAAGACCAGCATCACCCTAGTACCAAAACCAGACAAAGACTATAAGAAAACTAAGATCAATATCTACTTGAACATAGATGCAAAAATGCTAAACAATATTTTAGCATATTGAATCCAATAATATGTAAAGAGGAAAATTCATGATGACCAAGTGGATTTTAAGCAAGGCTTGCAAATTTTAAAATAATTTCATGTAGCCCTGGCCGATGTTCTCAGTGGTTAGAGTGTCAGCTTGTGCACCCAAGGCTCACAGGTTCTATTCCAGGTCAAGGGCCTGTGTTGCCAGTCAGGGCAAGTGGGGAAGACAACCAATCAATGTGTCTCACATCAATGTTTCTCTCTCTCCCCCTCTCTCCCTCCCCTTTACTCTCTGAAAAGCAATGGAAAAAATATACTCAGGTGAGGATTAAAAGAAATAAAAACATTTTTAAAAGTAATTTAATGCAATTCACTGTATTGGCAAACTAAAAAAAAAGTATATGATCATCTAATAGGTACAGAAAAAGTATTTGACAAAATTCGACATTTATTCCTGAAAGAAAAATAAAACAAAACTCTCAGCACACTAGAAATAGACAGAAACTTCCTCAACCTCATATGCAAAAAATGCCCATTATTATCAGACTTAATAGTGAAAGACAATGATTTTTGTCTAAGGTCAGGATCAAGGCAATGATGTCTGCCTTTCCCTTTCTATTTCACATTATACTGGAGATTCTAGCCAGTGCAATCAAGAAAACTCTACTATGGTCCAACCAGCTTGGCTCAGTGGTTAAGCACCGACCTATGGACTAGGAGGTCATGGTTTGATTCCCAGTCAGGGGGCTCAATCCCCAATCTCTCTCTCTCTCTCTCTCTCTCTCTCTCTCTCTCTCTTTCTCTTCCTCCCTCCCTCCCTCTCTCTTCCTCCCTGAAATCAATTAAAATATACTTTAGAAAAAAAAAGAAGAAAACTTTACTATGAAAGACAATATAAAGGACATGTGTATGAAAAAGGAAGAACTGAAATTGTCTTTTTAAAAGCAACATGATTGTCTATAGAATCTACAAAGAAGCTACTAAAACTAACAAATAAGCTTATAATTTGGCAGGATATAAGATTCACATGTGAAAGTAAATTGTATTTCTATGAACTACCCCATTTATGATACCACCAAAAAGTTAAATGTTTGGGAAAAGTCCAACAAGAGAGATAAATATCTATACATTGAAAACCACAAAAATTGAGGAGAGAAATTAGAGAAGACCTAAATAAATGGAGAGAACATCAATTCATGGAACAGAAGACTCAATATTGTTATGGTGTCATTCTCTCTGAATAAATCTATAAATGTATTGCAGAGCCAACCAAGTCCCAGGATAATTTTTTGGTAGAAAAAGTGGCTGAAAATTATGTGGAATTGAAACAGGCCTAAAATAACCAAAATAACTTTGAAAAAAAAAAAAGAACAAAGTTAAAAGGCTAACACTACATGATTTCAAGGCTTATTATCAAACTTCAGTAATCAAAACAGTATGAAATTGACACAAATATAGACAAATAGATGAAGGGAATAGAAAAGAGAGCCCAGAAAGAGATCTGTACATATATAGACAACTGATTTTCAACAAAGGTGCAAAGACAACTTAGTGGAAAATGATGTGTTTCAATATATGATGCTGGACCAATTAGACATCCACATGTAAAAAGGAAATAAACTTTGATCCTTGTACTACATAAAATAATTAATTCAAAATTATCACAAGACTAAATATAAAACTTAAAACTATAGCACTTCTAAGAGAAAATATTGGAGAATATCTTTGTGACTTTGGGTAGACAAAGATTTCTTAGATATAATTCTAAAAAGAATGATCCAAAAGCTGGTAAATTAAAATTATTCTTTTTGAGAAAAACATTAAGAGACTGGAAAGATAAGTCACAGACTAGAAGAAAACCTTTGTAAATTATAATTTGAGAAAGAACACTGGACATTTAACAATAAGAAAGCAAACAAACCAATTTTTAAAAAATTGGGCAAAAGATTTGAACAGGTAACTAACTTCTCCAAAGAAGATATACAGATGTCAAATAAACACATAAAAAGCTTTTTAACATTATTAGTTACTAGAGGCCTGGTGCATGAATTTGGGCATGGGTGGGGTTCCTCAGCCTAGCCAGTGATCAGGGCCCATTGTGACCAGGCCAGCCAGGGGGGAGGGGCCACAGGAGGTTGGCTACCGTCCCCCTCCATTAGGGCCAATCAGGGCTGGCCAGCTGTGGGGAGGTACGGGGGAAGTTAGTCGGCCACGGGAAGTTGGCTGTGGGAGCACACTGACCACCAGGGGGCAACTCCTGCATTGAGTGGTCAGTGAGCATCATAGCAAGCAGTCATTCCGTTCATTCAGTCGTAATGGTTGCTTAGGCATATATATATATATATATATATATACTAATAAAAGAGAAACATGGTAATTAGTGTACGACCGCTACCCTTTTCATTGG